>NW_027468680.1:5865440-5960440 GCF_046254945.1 Alosa pseudoharengus
AAATTAAACCGGCTGACAGGCTGTTTTTAATTGAGTCCAATATATGCAGGTCCAAGACACGTTAGAATCCATCCAGATATAGATTGTCCCCAAGTCTGGCAGCCATTGTCCTCCAAAAAAGCTCAGTATTTGGCTTCAGCTTGCGTTAGTTGAAATGGTTCGAAGCACAACCACATTGCATATTCCCGCTGAGTTGCCGTCCTCGACGGACTCAATGAAATCAATAATGATAAAGGTTGACGCACCTAATGTTACAGAGCGAAAACTGAGCTTCTAACACCAGAGTTGAAAATCGTAAAATGTTCAGTAAAATTATTACACAAATAATGTTAACTTCTATGATCTGAATATAGAATCAACGTTACCCCAAGTCCAGGCTATCGGTGTATTGGGTTAACGTTACCAAGTAAAATACGTTCCATTCGGCAACACAAAATATCTGTTTAAGTTACCCAACACGCTACTTTCTTCAAATTACTTGCAAGACGTCATATGTTAAAACTTGGATCTTTCTATCCAACATAACGTACTTGAGGAGACCAGCAATAAATGATAGCCAGTAACGTTACGATTGTCTTCACTCAGACTAAACCCAACACCAGACCATGGACAACGCGCTCTGAGACAGCGCGGCTTATTATATATTTATGGATGGCAACAAGTTTCTTTGTCATATTGTGGCACTACAATAGCTCATACAGGCTATATTAACAACATGACATTAGCGGCATTGTTTTTCTAATTAAAAACAAAACTCAGATTTGCAGACTAAGCTAACAAGCTGTCTAGCCACCTTTAGCCAACGATACCTGCATGTCTCAAACAAGTAACGTTAGCTTGTTACCAAAATTGCTACAAAATACTTAAAAGTATACAGGAACAAATGCACGCCGATTGAAAATATCAACTGTCTAGTGATGCTACTGTAAACCGACCAGCTGAAATGTGATGCACCTCTCCCCTTGGATCTGGTAGAAAACTAGCTATCTAATTAGCTTGGCTACCGCTAATGTTAGCAAACTAACGGGTTGGGTCAATATAGAAGTTCAGTCTCGCAAGCCTCTTGGCTGACGGTTCCAGCGACGACTCTCACAGGCGTTCTTGACAAATCCAAGGTGTGGGTCGGTGCCAATCCAACGTTCCCCCAGATTCCAAAGAATGACCGCGGAGTTTTCTCCAAACAATGAAAAAATGTCATTCCCTGAATCAGCAGCACCGCTCTCACACACTGGCAGTGGCTAGTCCTAGCATACTGCTAGCTCCCAGTAACCTGGAATAACCCTCTCCCCGCCTCTTCCGATAGAGCAGGACACCCCAAACTTGAGTCGGATAACGGGTTACGCCATTGAGATGAGGTCTTTACCCATTTTTTAAATAGATTAAAGTTAGTTGTTAATTGACTCAGAGGGTAATGAACATATGCCGCCTTCACAACAGTGCATTCGTCAGTGTCTTATTCACCAGAATAAATTGATTTAGCCTAATAGATTTCTTACGTTTGGGTTTCTTTTAAATGGTCGGATACTGCTCCCCGTTATTTGTCAGTAGTAGCCCTAGGCCTATATGCTAAACTGCGAGTGGACAGTCGACATCTTTTCACGTGTATCATATTTTCTGAAGAACATATAGACAGCCCGCTTGAGTTAAGACAAATGGTTGTGATACCTTTTCGTTTGTTTCTGAGTTTTTTTTTGTTATTGCATAAAGTAAATCACTGACAACTCTATGATTTGGTTAAGTGGTGACATCTACTGGTAGGCCAATGTAGGAGTAGCATATGTCAGGCCTGTACCACACTGCCTATGCTACATGTGGTAGATGTCTCGACGAAAGTAGGCTCTAGCCTACAAATCAGCGTTCTCAAAAGTATGGTCTTGTTATTTACAAGATCTTTGTTATTTCTGACAGAATAATGTGACCTTTCCCCCGTTTTAAGATGCAAGAAGCAAGTGGTAACCATTTGATTGACACACTAGAGGTCGCTAGACTGCCAGTGATTTCGTGGTAAACATCAATTCAGCAGAGAGCAGACTCCGAATGAAAAGCAGTTGTTGCATATGTTCAGTTGAGCAGTGGGGCAAACAAGTTTAAATTTATTGTCATAAAAGGATTGATCAGTACTGAAATTCCTTGTGCTCAAGAGCCAGCTCAACTTTAGAGAATACATTAAATAGTTGTGATAAAAAAAGTTATATTCATTGTGTTTGTGTGCATGTGTCTGTGTGTGGAGGGGGGGGGTTATGTTGTGTGTTTTTCTTTGGGGGGGGGGGTGATGAAATGGTGTGTGTATGGGGTGTGGGGCTGTATGGTGTGTGTGTTTGGGGGTGTGTAATGGTGTGTGTGTGTGTTTGCTCCACACTGTGTGTGTGTGTGTTCGCTCCTGAGTATGTGCACATGTTCATGTGTGTGTTTGTGTTCAGTTTATGAATGTATGTGTGTGTGGGGGTAATGGTATGTGTATGTGTGAGGGCAAAGTGGCAAGTGCATAAAAAGAGAGAGAGAGAGAAAAGGAAAAACCCTGATGAAGTGTGAGGTTGATTAAATTATTCTCTCACATTGCTGCCTGTCCCAACTATCTCTAGGATCTGTTGAGACAGTGCTCAGCAATAAATCACTCAGAGATTGTCATCAAAGTGATATCATTTTCTTTATTTTCTTTTTCACTCACCATATCGCTAAAGCTCATATGTTTCTTTCTTGTCCCATCTTTTGTCACTATAACAAGACATTCATGGAATAAAGTTGATGCATTCTCTGATGTAAGAATATAATTTAAAGTGATAGTTGGATCAGCTGGTGCATATTGTTTCATTCTATGGGTGATAGATCACACACCATCACAAGAAAGACCACTATCATCTTCATCACAACAATCATCATCATCACTACCATCATCATCATCACGACTCATCATAAGGTTGAGGCCAACCTTTCAGGTGAGGCACTTGCATAAGCAATATAAATCCATAATTCAGTGCCCCTATAACCCGATTCCTTGAAGAGATGGGTGGTCTTCTCTCTAATGTGCATGTGGTCACCAGCGCCTTAATCAGTGGCAGGCGGCGAGTGGTCTTTGAAGCCGGGTAATTTAGAGTAAATGTTACAGCCCCTCCTGTGGTCCGGCGTCATGTTTGGGTCCTGCCACAGGCCAGAGTGGGCGAGCACCAGTAGGGGTATCCCAGAGGAAAGGGCAGCAGGCTTTGAAGTCAGCACGACATCCAGTCAGCGCCCTGCAGCTTGGCACACATTTCCCACCAGCACCGAGTGCCAGCCGACCACATGGAGGATGAAGTCACAGTATTAGTTTTGGGTCATTTAAGAAGGGTCTAAAGACATTCCTATTCAACATATACTTAGTTGTTTAAGCGCTTATGTGTTATGGTTTGTATAATGTTGTTTTATTTCAATTGGGCTGTTAATTAATTTGACATTATTGTTTATTATTGATATTCTTCTTAATGTAGTCTTAGCATGTCATTGTTTTTATATTATTGATTGAATGGACATTATTGTTTTATTATTGCCTTTCCCCCTTTTTTCCATTGCTTTTTATTAGGCTATTGATTGAATTGATATTATTGTGTATTATAACTATTCTCCTTATTATATTTGACCTACATTTTAATCTGTTCCCTGTTAAATTTTAAATATTATTATGTTGCTTTGTATTTATGTGTCGCTTTGGACAAAGGCGTCTGCTAAATCCATAACCATAACCATAACCATATAGGCATATGACAGTCATAGAATGAAATGTCCATCTATACATTTGTCTGTCTGGCTCTGTCTCTGTATCTATTCAAAATATGTTTGTTTTGGCCCCAGCAGTGGCGCGACTGGCTGGGGCACCTGCACCGTACGCCGGCGACCCGGGTTCGATTCCCGCCCTGTGGTCCTTTTCGGATCCCACCCCGACTCTCTCTCCCACTCACTTCCTGTCGATCTCTACTAATCTGTCTGATTAAAGGCATAAAAAGCCCCAAAATATATATATATATATGTCTGTTTTGACTTTGATCCTGTTAAAATAATTCTGGTCCAAGCCATTCTGTCTGTCTGTCCGGCTTTCCTGTCTTTCTATATTTGTCAAGTAATTGCGTCAAATCCAGTCCTCCCTTAAACAGATATACTCATCACTATATAACACCTCTTGTCAAGTACACCTTGAAAGTACAAGTTGCCGTTTACTTTTTTACTCAATACTAGGTGCAACCTCAGAGCAAAACACTGAGAGAAGATTGGCCAATAGAAGACATTATCTCCCAAGAGCATTGTGAAGTTTCCAGCGTCCACACGACGGGTCACAGGAAGCCTGTGGAAGGTGATTTGTACACATTACCAGTGATGATGGACAAAACTCCGCAGTGGCGTGGGCGCCAGGCTGTTGCTTATCATTCATTCTTTCATAGCTTGTCATTGGGTTCGTTAAGATGACATGATTAGGGTAATTGTTCCGGCCCCTGTAATCGGGAGGAAGCGTGCCAGGCAGAGGGTTCGATTTCAGGAACGACCCTTATCTTTAGCGAACCGGCCCAGCGAGGGGTGGGAGGCGGGTGAAGAGAGGGGCAGGGCGTGGGCAGGAGGGCCAGAAGTGCTTATTGGTAATCAATTGGCCCTCCCTTGAAGGAAGAGGACTGAGTGATGGTCCCTTCTAAACCATGCCAAAAAATACAGATGATCCATAGTTCCTCCACACACAAACACACACACACTCCTCACACCCTCAGGTCAATCCCAGTCTGATGTTCAGATCCAGATAGCTTCTCTCCTCGTCAGGGCCTGACATGATCCACTTCTGGACCACACATTGCCCCCAAGTCACTCGCCCCAGTTGCAGCAAAGCAAGAAGCAAACAGCACTATCCGTCTTCCAATGTATACCTGCCTATGTGCCTCTAACACAGCACAGGGAAGTCTATTAAATCTGCAGTGCTGCATTGGCTAAAAGTCTGTCACGGCGAATCTAACGGGAAGCTTTGTCGTCAGCAGTATGTGCGGAGAGGGGATACGGGGGACGCAGCGAGTGAGCGACTGGCAGCGTGTCCTTTCTGGCCCTGTTAGCCGGGCAGTGAGCGTGAGCGTGGCAGCATCTGTGTTCATGTGTTGCCGGCCGGGATGAGTCACGCCGACGCGGATTAGCGCTTTGGCAACAGGAGGCAGCAGAGGATAGTCAGGGGTGAGAGTCCATCATCTCTTCGCTGCCAGGGAAGGACTTTTTCATTTCACTTTTCTTCCTCGCCTCACACTCTGTTTCTTCTTCTTTTCTCCTCTTCCTGGAACACTCTCAAGTAAACAATCAGAAGTCAGATTTATTGGTTGCGTAAGGATTTGTGTGGTGCAGAAACACAGAAGGGAATGTAATTGTTGCGTAATGGTCAATGTGTTCTAACACTTCCAATGGGGATGACCTTTGGCTGTGACATCTCCAGCTAAGTCCAGTTAAAAAAATAAAATAAAAAAAAAGTCCATACCATTGCACATACTGTACATCCACCCATTCTCTGAACAAACCTATTCTTCTAAAGATTGGCAATGTATTTTGGGCATAGTGTATGTATTCATTCAAAATGGACCACCAGAGATAGCATCTATGCAGAGTGGTGCATTGTGCTGGGTATTTATTGCGCTCTCTAAGTAGGCTGTGGTATTGTCTCCCATTATAGGGAATCCTATCAAGTCAAATGAATTGAAAGGGTTTATGAGGGGGGGGGGGGTTGGTGGGTACCATTACTTAGGCAGCCAAATTGAATCTGTGGTTTTTATTGTGGTTATGGCCACCTCAGCTGTGATTGAACTCGGTGCAAACCCCTCTGTAGCCGGTGAGTAGCCTCTTTGGCTTTCTCTGGGAAGTATGCATAGGTAAAGGAGAGGTTAATGTTTGCTGTCACTGAGGCATGGGTATATGCGTCACTCTCTCTCTCTTTTTCTCTCTCTCTCTCTTTTTCTCTCTCTCCAGCCACCCTGCGCAACGCAATGGAAAATCCCCACAAAGACGACATAAAGCTATAGATAGGAATGGTTGTAGGCCTGTGGGACGGCAAAAGCACAGGGTGGGTGAGGAAGGAGGGGAGGGGTATTACATTAGATGGGCAGTCACCGGGACAGTTTGTCCAATAAATACTTGGTCTGCCTTATCTCCTGGCTGCAAAGCACGGCCTTTACTTGAGATTTGTCATTCTGTGTATTTCTGCTGGTTATCGGACGCCTGCCTGAGCTGCCTTTGGTTGAAGGGCCACAGCTCACCTGGACGCCACTGCGCCCGGGTTGCTCCCCTCTATCGCTGGAGTCCAGTCCGCAACAGCGGCGAGCAAGTGAGGTGGTGCCGCCCGATAAAGAAATCCTATTAGGCGCTCGCTAGTTTTCCTTAGCCATTTATCTTGTGCGGGAATGCTGAACAGGAAATGCAGTGTCAGAGGAAAAATGCAGCTCAGACCAGAGGCTTTACCAGAGAGAGAGAAAGAGAGAGAGAGCAACAAATTCCCTGGTTTTCTGCTCAGAAAGACAGAGAAAAAAAGCACGACGCACTCATAAGAGATTTGTGATGAATAAGACAGATGAATGATCACTTGTGACTAATGATTCCTTTGAATTCATTTATGGTGACATAAGCAAAGGGAGAAATACATTAATTATTTTTTTATTTATATTTATTCTTTTTTTATATTTATTATTATAACAGTAAGAGGAACTAAACACATGGAAAACAAATGTCCATAATCATTTGTTAGGTTTCTCATTCAAGATTGATGTTTGGGATTTTGTGGAAAGTTTAAAGTTAGCTGTTAAGTGTGTGCGTCAACAAAGTAGAGCTTTGTCACGAAGCTCTACTATCGACAAAAGCCAACAAAGATGGTCTGGTCTAAAATTAGTTACATGACCAAGTAAAAAGAAGACATCACTCTCGATTAACGGAATATCAAAGATTTCATCATATGAGGAAAACCAAATAGCTTTTATCATAGACTGTGGTACGGAACCAGATAAGAGGCCAGTGTTTTTCAACTTGTAATTATGATTAATGCAAAACAATTACCCCCATAATTACTTTATTGGCAATTAGCTATGGAAAATAAACACTGGTCATTAAATGATAAATGAGAACAGCAAAAACATGAAATATGTGAGTTTAGAAGAGGACGTGGCTCAATGGCTTTAGGCTATGAAGTCCACTGTGAGTAGAAACAGGGACAAGAAATTAGCACAGCAAAAAAAAAAGATCAAAATAAATAAACCAATGGAATGAAACAGGAGACAAAGTAGAAGAAGCAGATCTGAACCTTGAATGTACATATTTGCACTATAGTACACTTTCATTGATTGAAACAGTCGAAACAATCTGACATGAAAATACCTTGAATGTACATATTTGTACTAGTGTATTTTTATTGATTGAAAGAAACAGTCGAAACAATCTGACGATATGGCATGAAAATACTGCAGTGAATGAAGTAGTGAATGTTCACAGTGAGTTTGATATGGTCATCAAAGCCATTTGTCAATCGAGTCGATTGGCATCTCTGTCCCTCCAACTGCCCTGCACTACTCAACCATCATGGCACGACAGAATGGAATATGTAGAGAGTGAGACTGCAGTTATCTCTTGAATGGGTGCTATTTGGGTTGGCCAGACACACACACACACACACACACACACACACACACACACACACACACACAGACACACACACACACACACAGAGAGACCCACAAAGGGATGTGGAGGGAAACCCAGCGTGATGCAGAAGATGCAACAGTCGCTAGCAGGCAGCGCTGACATCCCATTGATCAGCCTTATTGATCCAACGCTATTGCTTGTGCGTCAGACCCCTAGAGGGGGTTGGGGGTTCGATGTGTGTGTGTGTGTGTGTGTGTTGGGTGGGGTATCTTATGATCACCCCAGGTGCCAGCCTGTGTCTCCACTTACCATGGCAGGAGGCTGTTATTGAGCTTAAATCTCCTGGTAATTCATTTCCAAATAATTACAAAGCATTGATCACAGTGGTTAAGACACACATAACTCTTCGACAGCAATCTCGCTCTTGAAATATTTATTCTTTCAGAAGCCCCGCGGTTGAGCAGATAATGTTTAACAACACAAAGGTTTAGATGGAGTTAGTCGTCAAGCCCATGAATAGGAGTGTGTGCTGGTTCCTCTCCCTGAATGAGAGTCTGCTGACTCGTGCTTCATTCAGTAACCCCAGACTTGTGCTCATGAGAGAATGGACAAGACATCCGTCAACACACACTTCTCCTTAATGAAGCAGTTTAAATGGAACAACCCACACTTCAATAAAACTGAAGAATTGAAACAATGTCCTTAATTGAATTCTAGATCCCCCTCCTCCCTATATCTTTAAGACTTTATTATGGCTGCTGTGCAGGTTTAGTTTGCAGGTTTAATTTAGCATGTTCTGTGTTACAGCACATGGGTCTCCCAGCAGATACCTCCTGTGTGAACTGGGAGAGGGGGATGGGGTGGCTGGGTGGGCGTTATCACAAATGGAAGTTGGGAGCCTCTTGTAGTTAAGGCTAAATTTAATTAAAAATATTCATCTTAATCCCTAGTATCAGATACGTTCAGGAACAATAGTTAAAATCCTTGAATGACTCCTTCTATCAGATAGCACAAGTTTTCACTTGAAAAGTAAAAATGACAATTAGAATTGGCTCCCTGATGTGTGACATGCCTTTGATGAAAAATGTTCCATCACAATATGTCGCATTCTGGCGTACACACACACACACACACAGACACACACACACGCACACACACAGGCGCGGTGGTACTTTAAATAAATATACAATTGTTTTTCTTTAAGCTGGCATCGACATGCCGCACAGGGGTGCCACCCACGCTCAGGGTGAACCCGCTCGAAAGTGCCCCAGTCGTGGTGGAGGAGACTCGGGGAGATAAGAGGACTCGTCTGCCTCCTGCTCCCTCCGCTGGAGCCTGTCTGACGCGCTCGGACTGATAACAGCGCGGCAGCACGACACAGCGGACAGTGGCGGGGGAGGAGGGGAGAGTAATGATGCCATGGCACCAGCTCTGGGTCCGCTCCCTAACCTGACCCGCTCCGTCGGGGGGTAAATTCCATCTAATCGAGGGGCATTTTCTCTCAGGCGTTGTCCTGATGCCACGTTTAGATTCAAGGCCACACTGTCAGGCAGATGATAAAAAGGAATCTCTCTGATCCTCCAAATTTAGTGTATTAACCCACCCAAATTGGAAACACACACACAGCATCCGTGAACAACGCTTATTCTGTTTAGGACAGCACTAGAGGGCTGTGTGCTGTCACATAAAAACGGAAAGATGCATAAAAAGATGCAGTTTCCTTGAACGGTTGTCCTTGGATAGACCCCCCCGCCCCCTTTCTCATCAGTGTAATCCAAGGCCGAGTTCTGACCCTTCCCTGTGACGTCCAGGTCCCAACAGCCCCAGTCTGCCTCCAGCTCCCAAACCTGCGGAAACGCTTTTGACCTCAATTACCACCCCTCGCCTCCCTGCCCCCCCCCCCTCTCCGGCTACTGCCCCGTTACAAGTGTGACAATCCTCTCTCTCTCTCTCTCTTTCTTTCTTTCTCTCTCTCCCTTTCTCCTCCAAACCCTCCCTAAGAGAGGATACAGGCCAGATACAGAAATCCTCTCCTTTCCTCTTTCGTGTCCTCATTCATCTCTTTCTATTTTTGCTTTTCTTTAAATCTTTTCTTTCACCAGTTTCTGTTGTTGTCGTTTTTCAACCTCACACATCCAACAGAGTCTATAGGCATAATTTATTGTGTATTCAAAGACCCAGACAAGGATTATCAGAGTAGTTTCCACTTTTATACCTTATGATATTTTATGATGTTTTGACTAGTCGATGAATCGATTTCTCTTCTATATCCATCAAACGCACAATGGCGGCTAGAGGCCAGCAGCACCTGGTGCACTGAGAGTGTGTGTCCATAATGTGGCCCATAACACATCTGTGCCTCACCGGTTTCAATCCTCACCTCCTCTGGGTTGCACACCTGTCCTACATCTGCGCTGCTTTCTAACCTCTCAACACCTGTCCATCATTATGGTGTTTAGTCACCCAGTTAATGGACTTTTCTCTGGGTCAGTCCTCCAACCCCCCCCCCCTCTCTTTCTCTCTTCTCCTGACGTCCTCAAGGCATCCAGATGACACTTTTACTGCGCCGGGAAGAGGCTGTTAGAGGATAATTCCCTGCCTTTACAGCCACGCTGGACTTCCCAGCCCCCAAATCTTATTACCGGCAGGATGCATTATTTAAAATTACCTCCAACTTTTACTGATGGTTAAGACTCATCCAATTTTAGACTTTATAAAATGTGGGCTTAAGCACAAAGATATTAATTGCATGACTCTGCTTTGTTGTTTAATTAAGTGATACGCATCACTTAATAGCTCCAAATCCTCTCCTGGTTGCCTGCCATATGTTATCAGGGGTCATTTCTGGTCTTTAGGAAAGAGGTGATGCTGATTTGGGCTGCCTCAGATGAGTCCATATTTGGTCCTTTCATGTTGTTTTGCAACAATGACATTGCTTGTTAGAGTGCCTCTGCAACAAATAAACGACACTTTCACTTTTTATCCGAGCAAAACATTTTATGACGTATCCCTGTTACTGTACAAGCGGTCTTCTTCTCTAGGCATTTAGGATTATCTGTTGGTTGACATGGCACGCCAACTCTCAGAAATGGCTTCTTCTTGGAATTAAATTAAATTAGACTTGCCATGCAGTGTCTTTCTGGTGCAGACATGGTACACAGCAAGCCTCCACATATGTGCTCTCAGCTACAATTAAATTAAAGTTGTAATGCAGTGTATGTCTCTGTCTGTCGACCAGAGCCCAGCCCATGGGGGGAACATGCATCACCAAGAGGAGTTGGCTATATTTAGAAAACTTCACTGCACGTCACAACAGAGACCAGCAGAATGGAAGCTGACCAGGTCTCGGGGCGGGGGGGGGGGGGGGGGTGTCTGGGGGTGGAGGGTATTTGTCTGTGTGGGAGGAGGGGCCATAGTTCGGATGCAATGGGTGCGCATTGACAAACAGATGATTGCTTCCCATGGGTGTAAGTGCCCCCAAAGCAAAAAAGCTGCATCCTACGCCTCAAATGTCCTTTCTGGCTGCAGGGGCCAAATGCACAGATGAAACAATAGCGTGTGGAGAGAGAATGTGTCAGTCGAGAAGGAGGCTATCTGTCTCGCTGGGACCATGTGATTAATGTAGCTCAAGCTTCATTCATTAAAACAGTAATGCACAGGCATCTGAATATAGGCATTACCCTTCTCGTGTATTTCTGACAGTCCTTTCATTTTGAGCAAATGCTTTATGTCTCCGCTTGGCAGTTAACAGTCAGGATCAATAACCTCAGATCAATCTCTCTCGCCGAGATGAAATTTTATTAAGGGAAAGCAAAGGTTTAACTCCTACAGCAGATCCCTTTTAAAAGTGCTTTATGGCAGACCGCTGTGGTTCATTTGACACAGCAAATATCCAATTATATTTCCATCTCTTCCAGCATCATCGGCCCCCCATTTTATGACTTATGGCTCCTAAATGGGTGAGCATAGGGAGAGCTGTCAACTGAAAAACGGCTGGCAATAAAATAGATATATATTTCTCTATCTCCGGCATCTGGGCCATAGCAGTCAGATGTGATAGTGGCCAATGATGAACAACAAAGGATATAGGCTTTAGATAGGCTACACCAGATTCCAACCAGGCTCCGACTGACCATGCTCATCAATAAATATATTTTGTCGGCGTCTATACAAACAGTTTCGAAATGGAACATCTGAGTAAGTTGTATCAGTTAGTATATCAGGGAGGTTAAACAATTTTAAAAAATTCACTTTTCATAACTTGGTCATACCTACTACCTACTAAAGCTTTCCTGTGAGACCTGAAATACGTCTTTGTTTCGTTCAATTTTTCCTTGTGTGTCAAAATTTGACAAACAAAATTTAATGTCACAACTCACCACCAGACATTCTGCTGTTTACTGTATGGATTTTCATAGGTGATAGTCGGTCAGTCAGTCAGTCAGTCAGTCAGGCAGGAGGCCAAATGTCCTGAAAGATGACCGTCTTCTCTATTCTGTTCTTGATTGTCCTTCTCTGCCTGCCATACTTCTGGGCTTCAAGAAGATGAAAGGAGAGTCCCTACTGGGCCCCATTATCAATCTGGAGATCAAACCGTGCACGACAAGCCGAGGGCATTTTTAGACAACACAAGCGTAATTATAATTTACACCTTGTACTAAACACTACATTTAAATCTGTTTGATATGTGTATTTCTGTAAAATAATAGTTTAATAGTTTGATTTCTCTTCTTATAAAGTAGAGTAATGCTTTAGTTGTTACAAAATAAAGATAATCGTCTAGTTTAACTGTGGGTGGGGGAACTCTGGGAGAGAGAAGGAAATTGTGAAGGGGGGGGGGGGGGGGGGGGGGGCGTCATTAATTGTGAAAGTTTATTTCATTTTGCTGCCCTCTGAGAGAGATAAGCTTCATGGAAATTTAAGTTCAAAAGCTCTCTAATTTTATCCGGTGTGTGTTGGTGGTGAAATAATGAATGCAAAACTACTCTCTGACTCAGCAGATAGAACGGGGAAAGCCCTGTGTGTGGGTGGTGGCTGATGGGAGATCAAGAGAGGCGTTTCTCAGCTTTCTCGGTCAATTATACTCACATAATATATGACACACACACACACACAAAAGTTAATTGTAAAGTTGCATGGAAATATCTGACTTGTCTTCCATTTTCTAGTACAATCTGACACATTCAGTAATGCCTTGGTGGGCATGGTCAGGTTGAACGAGCGTCATGGTATCGTGAGTTAATTCCACAGGAAGTCAAGGTGACAGTGTGCATTTATCAAGTCTCTCTCTCACACATACACACTCATAGTCACATGCGCGCGCGCGCACACACACACACACACACACACACACACACACACACTTTCTCTGGAGCAGTGCAAGTGTCTGGTCAGGCAGAGAGGTCCATTAACTTAATGGACAGCCTGATTCTGGGGAAGAAATGACTGGAAATAGCTGGAGAAATGTGGCCGTCACAGTGCAAGGGGCAGGGACACTAACCTTTCGGCTTCTTTACTGGTCTGTGATGGCCTCTCTGCCACTACTTAAATGAATCATGTCCGCTACTTCCTCTGGCCTGAGAGGGTTGCCCTTTTCCTTAACCCCCCCCCACCCCCCCCCCCCACCCCCCACCCCACGACAGGCTTCTGCTGCCGCCTGCACAAGCAGTCCTCCTTCTTCTCAACGTCGAACGCAATTACACGATGGAGGCAAAATACGCGTGTACCCCGGCACGTCAGTCCAATGCAGACACCTCCGGATAAAGCGCCTTGCCGCCTATTTCATCCATATCGGCACAGGTGAACTCACCTATGGCTGTTTTCTCCATCTCTGGACAGAGGTGGTCCACGTCTGATTTAGGATGATCACATAGCCAAGGATAAAGGGTCCTTCAGCTGAATGAACCTGTTAAACAGCATCATGTGTGTTAACCGAATCAATGTTTAGCTGATAGAATTTGGGCAAACTAATTGAATTCTCAATGCAGGCCGTTTATAGTATGGTGGGCTGATGCCCATTTATCTCCACTCAACTCAACTCAATTGGGTTTGCAAGAAAGGCAACAGAAACAGACATAGAAGAACAGAAGCAACGGGACAAAAGACAACAAACAAATGGGAGTAAAGACCGCTGCATAAAACAACAGCAACAGGCTTCCCCAATTGTCACCTTGTTTCATTAAAAACAAAAAGTTCTGTGTTTACATAATATTAATATCATACACTATATTAATGTGATGATATAAGCCCCAAGTCTAAATAATAAATCAGTTATTATTTAAATCAGTTATTATCAGTTAAAATAATAAATGAGTTAAAATGATACTAATCCGCAGAGTTACTGCTGGAAATGTTGTCAATGTATTTTACTGACCAAAGCGACACAGTCAAGGTCATATACAACATGTCCATTATCAAACTCCCCAATATCATCATCAAAAACAATATTAGGTCTCAACCACACGGTAACCCAATGCAGACTATCTCTGTCCCTGATCTGAATTCAGAAATGGCACGAGACAATTGTTTACTTTTTACAGATCGAAATGTAGAGCTGAATCCTGAGGATAGTAACTGAAACTGGTAAACTTTCACCAGTATAAATCAACATTTAATTCTGATCCTGTTCATTTGGGTGCTGAAAAAATCATTGATCATTATAAAACTGGCTTTTAATTATTGTTGACACGAGGATAGTGAATAGAGTGTAAAGTTTGTGTTTCCAGACAATGGTTGTGTTGTACCTTACTGAAGGTTTCACTCATTTTATTTTTACTAAAGCAATAGTTGAATTCAAGTTGGCACTTTGTCCCAAAATGTCAAAAACTGTTGCTTACCATCATGTGCTCGTCAGGTTTAAATGACATAAACTTCCCTTGGGGATCAATAAAGTATCTATCTATCTATCTATCTATCTATCTATCTATCTATCTACCTATCTCTCTAGTGCTCAACTCTCTCCAACAGTCTTCTATAAACAACACTTTAAGTAAAAGCTTCTAAAAAAGGCATCTGTATTCAGAAAACGATTTGCAAGTAGCTGCATATGTAAATCAAACTCAATGATGGTCTAAGATGCTGAATCATTCTCAATAATTACCATTGACCAGACATTTGGCTGGAATGCGCCCAAATGTAATTATCTATATTTCATTGCCATTATTGTCCCATTTGAAGAACATAGTGCCTATTGGCTTGCAACAGAGTTGCTGATGATGTGTAATTACTCCATCATCTTTAGTGTCTGCCCTGGCTGCATGGAGAGGGTCTCTAGCCTTACAGTTCTCCGCTCCACTGCCTCCAAGGCAATTGTAGCTGTGAAATGAGACCTAAATTGCGGTTAGCATTCAAAGTTGATAACTCCCAAAGTCCTCCTTTCTCCCCTACTAAAGAGGGCGATTTCATAAATCTGCCAGAATGAGGTTGTTTTAAAGTGAGTTATCACAGGCCGACAGGCTGGATTTTACAGCCCAGCGACCCTTTCCTTCTGGACTTTAAATAACACAAAAATGCAAAGCGTTTGGCCTTTTGTACAGTGTTGCGTCACATTGCACTTCAATTATAGCAAAGCCCTGATTAGGTTCATTACCTGAGGTAGTGCTGCTGTCTACCTATTCAAGACCTCATCACTGACACTGGACTTACGTATTTATGTACAAGGAGTCAAGCCTGCATGCATGGGGAAATCTCACTCATTGAGAATTTTCAGACTTTAGTACAGTGTTATACTTTATGAGCATGTGAGGGTCCCCCACAGTCCAAGTACATTTTCTTCATAAGAGACTCACAAGTGGCTCTGTATGAAGGTCCGTGCACCCGACAATTTTTTTGTGGCCACATGGACCCAACTAACGGCATGGATAGACAGACTCTAACTGGGGCGCGTTCCCCAAAACTATAGTTCTTGAGCAAGGCACCTAACCCCTCACTGCTCCCTGAGCGCCGCTGTTGTTGCAGGCAGCTCACTGCACCGGGATTAGTGTGTGCTTCACCTCACTGTGTGTTCACTGTGTGCTGAGTGTGTTTCACTAATTCACGGATTGGGATAAATTCCCTCACGGGATCAAAAGAGTATACAGTATATACTATACTATACTAATTTCCCACTGCCTACCAACGAAGGTTAACAGGTTAGCAACTATGGTTTTGGGAAACGCGCCCCTGGACGACAAGGTGTAATAGCCTACGTTTAATACGTTCCACAGATGAGATCAATCAAGGCCTTAAACTGCATATAGGCACCGACATGAGTGTATTGTCACTTCACGTGCACATCAGCTACGAAATGTTTAACTGAAAAGTGTTCGATAAACAATGGACTATATTGAGCGGCATCGACAAAAATAGAACTCAATAGTAATTCACACAACGGCGGCAAAGTTCGGCGCTGGTGTGCGGGGTGGTATTGAAAACAATAGAATCTAATGTAAACGAACGTTAAAAGTGGACTGTACCACACTCATGTCGGCACATATGTGCAGAGGCCTTTGCCTTGACTTGATGAAATACAGTCTCTGTTGATATGAGACCTGGGGGGTATTCCAAGTACGTGTTTTAGTGACAAACCTGGGTAAGTTAACTCAGAATAACCTCAGAGACATTGTTTTGTTAGGAGAATGAAGCCATATACAGCTCTTCTATTAGGAGGTTTACCACTTACTCTGTATTAACTTACCCAACTAAACCACGTACTTGGAATACCCCCCTGGCAATAAACTGTATTACTGAGGTGGCATATTTTAACTCAGATGTGTAGCCTACATAAAAACATATTTACAAGCCTTTACACATAGCTTTTAAAGCAGAGCCTGAAAAAGCTCTACAATATGAACCAGCAGGACTCAAACATTACTACAATCAAGTGGATCTGTTTCTTTTGTTATTGTTGTTGTTTTGGTTCTCCTGTCCAATACATCTTTGCGAAGTTTGTCTTGTATATTATTTGCAGTTGGTCTTGTAGATGATTTTGGTATATTATCCTTTTTCGTTTAAGTTTTTCATAATCTAAAATTACTTACACCAGCAGACACATGTGGTTGGCTCTGATTGAGATATTTGATAACAACTGCATTGTGAAATAACCAACCCAACCCGCAACCGACCTACTAGCACAAAAGGGGAAGAATCACAATAATGTGAACACATTGAGGAGGTAATGAGTGAATTTTCTACCTGCTGAATTCTCTGTCTAGTTCAGTGTGTTGACCCTGCTGGTGCTGTTGTGTTGAATATGTACCAGAGGATAAATAGCTTTTTTCTGTCAGAAAAACAATGGATTATAGGCAACATGTACTGTAAGTCTTTGTCTTGAAGAAGGAGCTTTCAAGCTTCACAAATACATCAGCACCATTTTGTCAGCTTGCAAATTTAGAGAAGATAAAAATCCCACTTCTTTTCCCCAAACATATATTGAATCAAAGAGTTCAGGAGTCAATGAATTCCTTCAGAAATGCCCCGATTGCATCAGAGCACTCAACACCTGGGAAAGCTGAGATAAGACTCTTATCTTCCTCGCAAAACCGGCCGACTGTTTTCACTTCACTTTGCGGTGGACCTCATCACCCCCCATGCACCGAGAGGAGGACAGGGGAGGGGAAGCTCTTCTTTGCATTCACAATTGCTTTCACTGCCCCGATTACAACATCGAGAACAGAGAGGCTTGATTAAAAAAAAACAACAACATATACCAACCACCATTCATGTCTAATAGGCAGCCTAATGTTTTGATAAAACATTTCAAAACCAAATATATTATTTAATATGCGCCATTTGTGGCTTAGTAATAGTGTAATTATAGGACTTTAGATTAGATAACAAATTTACAAAGCACTAAAACAAAGAATCAGATCCATGAAAGTAAATGGAACAATGTTTTATTTTATGATTTTCTTCTCTAAACGGGCAAGTGTTTTCTTTTTATAATCAAATGCCTCTCTTTAGGGCACATGCTAATGACTTGGACATGTTAATGAGTAATTAGTGCCATTGATTAAATTAATGGAGGAGCTTTGTTGCATGGGTGGCTTTTTAAAGTGCCCAGTCTCATTCCAGCAAAGGCCTTGGGTGCCTGAACAGTCTCTTAGACTCTGCCCAAGATTAACACACAGACAGACCCATAGCCAGCGATCATGTCCACACCTTCGTGCTTCTACTGATTCCAGGCCAAACCAACATCATTAGGGATCTGTAGCCTACCTCTGGAGTACTTTGCATTTTGGACGCAAATCAGGCCTATAGCATCGCCCGCTAGTTGCACAATACTGAGTAATTGCTCATTTGATGTTTTTGTGTTCGTGCGCGTGTATGGCTGAATGCCATGGTGTGTCATTTGTTCTCATCAAGCATTCTTGTTGAACCGTGTGAACGAGTGACGTCATGCGATGGAGTCATCAATCATCTGGAATGGGTTTGGGAAATGAATCTCTTTAACCAAGAAATGACTAGCAGACTGGTGTAAGATGTGTACATAAAAACAAACAGCCTATCTACCTCACCATTACCACTGGACTCATACAGCTCTATACATCTGCTGATCAGCTTTCATCCTGTCTCAAACAATGTGGTTTGGGTTTTTGTTTTAGTAATAATCAGGGGTGTATTGGTATAAGAGGTGGGTAAACTATGAATTCTGTGATACGGTAAGGTGGACTGTGCCATGTGGTATTGGATTTTTAAAAAAGGAACATGTTTGATGATGGTGGAGGTTATTGTCCAATGTTTATAACAATACCAGTGGTATTAAATGGTTCCAAGAGTGTTGATGAGTGCACATATTGTGAATGTGGATAAAACAGTGTGATTTTTAAATGCTAAAAGTTGCATTTGGGGAATAAACTCTTTTGAGAGGTGGATAAACTCGAATAAGAGGTGGGTAAACTGTGTTTAGCCTACTTGCATTTAGCCTCAACTAGGGGAGACCGGGGCTGGTTGGAACAGGGGCAGGTTGAAACACTGTTAATATCCAGGCTACTAGAGGGAGCTGCAACAAAATTCCAACACTAAACTGACGGCCTTATTGAGTAGCGTAAACTCACGTATGTAACTGGTCTTCAGGTCATTAACCCTTTAGGTGAGAACAACTTTTTAATTTTGTAGTGTCAAAACTTAGAATATGCACCTCGCACTAAATACATCCTAGAAGGGTAATAGTTAGGGATATATAAAAAAATATTGATTATAATTGATTGCTAGGGGACTCATCTATAATTTAAAATGAAGTTTGAAAACCTGAGGTGACTGATATTAGCAGGCTAACAGCATTTGTGCAAAAAAGTTTGACCTAATGTGGGCAGTGTTGGCACACTGATTTTGGGGTTGGTTGGCACATACATTCCCTATGGCTATTTTGTGACAAATCTATAAACTTTGTATTTTATGCATAAAAACATCATCAATCTTTATTTTAACATTGTTATTGTAATTACTGAACATAGTTTTACATTTGGAAGCATTTCAGACATTTTTAAACATTTGAAGTTAAAAAAAATCGGTAGGGACCAAATTGGTCTTGACGGTGGACTGACAGTAGACAACTTTTTTCTACTTTCAAATCTCTCCTCAATCCTCCACCACCACCATCAACTACTTCACTGTCAGCAAATGACTTTGCAACATTTTTCACTGAAAAAGTTGCTAAAATAAGTGCTCAGTTTGATGCTCCTATAAGGAGGGCTTTGCCTTGTGTTAGTATGACCCCATCATTTGACTCTTTCTCTCCTCTTGATGAGGAAGCAGTCTCTCAATTGCTTCAGCGATGTCGTCCAACAACATGCCCATTAGATCCTGTCCCGTCCACTCTTCTACAGTCTATCTCACCCGCTGTTCTACCAGCAGTCACACATGTATTTAATGCTTCACTCAGTTCTGGAATAGTTCCTATATTCTTTAAAACAGGCTAGGGTTACACCTCTGCTAAAGAAAAGTACACTTAATCCAACTGAGGTGAAGAACTACAGACCTGTCTCCCTTCTTCCTTTCTTGTCAAAGGTTTTGGAGAAAGTGGTCTTCAAGCAAGTTTGTGACTTTCTTCATCAGAATAATCTACTAGACCCTATGCAGTCTGGTTTCAAGAGTGGTCATTCTACTGAAACTGCTCTTCTGTCTGTGACTGAAGCATTGAGAGTAGCTAAGTCCTCTGCTCAGTCATCAGTATTAATTCTACTAGATTTATCTGCAGCCTTTGATACTGTTAACCATGACATTCTCCTATCTATACTATCTGAACTGGGAATTTCTGGAAAAGCTCTTGACTGGTTTGAATCTTACCTTAAAGGGCGTTCTTTCAACGTGTCTTGGCAGGGACAGGTATCTAAGTCTCATGCCCTCACCACAGGTGTGCCTCAGGGATCAGTATTAGGACCCTTGCTTTTCTCTATTTACACCACTTCCTTAGGTGATACCATTCGCTCCCATGGATTTGACTATCACTGTTATGCAGACGACACTCAACTTTACCTGTCTTTCCCACCTGATGACTCTAGTGTTTCCCACCGGATTTCTGCATGCCTTAAGGATATTTCAGCCTGGATGAAAGATCGGCACCTTCAGCTTAATCTCTCAAAAACAGAGTTTTTGGTGTTTCCAGCTAAAACAGCTATTCCCCAACAGATTAACATCCAGCTTGACTCAACTTCACTGACCCCAACTAGATCGGCACGAAACTTGGGCGTTGTAATTGATGACCGACTTAACTTCTCTGAGCATATAGCTTCTATTGCAAAATCATGCCGGTTTATGCTTTACAACATTAGGAAGATCAGACCTTATCTGACACAAGATTCCACACAACTTCTTGTTCAGACCATGGTCATCTCTAAGCTGGACTATTGTAATTCACTATTAGCTGACTTACCCGCTTGTGTAACAAGATCATTACAGCTGATTCAAAATGCTGGAGCACGCCTGGTCTTCAATCAGCACATGTACACATGAACACATGTAACTCCTCTCCTAGTTACTCTCCATTGGCTCCCTATAGTAGCCAGAATTAAATTTAAATCTCTCACTTTGGCCTATAGGACACTAACTAGATCTGCTCCTAGTTATTTTAATTCAATAATCAAGCCTTACATCCCCAACCGCCCACTGCGGTCTTCTGGTGAGCGTATGTTGTGTCGACCAGTCATGAAAACTGGGTCTAATTCCAGACTCTTTTCTTCAGTGGTTCCATGTTGGTGGAATGAACTGCCCAGTGCTCTCCGTTCCTGTGGTAGTTTTGGGTCGTTTAAGAGGGGTCTAAAGACATTCCTATTCAACATATACTTAGTTGTTTAAGCGCTTATGTGTTATGGTTTATATAATGTTGTTTTATTTTAATTGGGCTGTTAATTAATTTGACATTATTGTTTATTATTGATATTCTCCTTAATGTAGTCTTAGCATGTTATTGTTTTTATATTATTGATTGAATTGACATTATTGTTTTATTATTGCCTTTCCCCTTTTTTACATTGCTTTTTTATTAGGCTATTGATTGAATTGATATTATTGTGTACTACAACTATTCTCCTTACTATATTTGACCTACATTTTAATCTGTTCCCTGTTCATTTTTAAATATTATTATGTTGTTTTGTATTTATATGTCGCCTTGGACAAAGGCGTCTGCTAAATCCATAACCATAACCATACTGAAGAAAAACACACAGGAAAGACATCAGCAAAGCCCTACAGGCAGTGATATAGATGAGCACTTCAAACAAAACCAAAAGGAGTACTGCAAAGGACTATAACATATGTGTTCTAACCAACCCCGACTACGTGTGCCAACCAACCCCGTGCATGGGGCAGGTTGGCACACGTGCACAACACCACTTTTATCATATATAGCTCAAAACAAGGGATCATTTGTTGACATTGAAAATATACATTTTGTAGCTGAGATCCCAAGCTTTCAGTTAATCACAATTTGACCATTTCAACGCATTGTAAGACGGAGAAATATAACCGAGAGTGAAAAGTGTTCCAACCAGCCCCGGTCTCCCCTACATCCCTGGTAATAATGTTCATTCACATAATTTCATAGTCTGAATGGAGGTGATCATTCGCAATCCCACATTATATCCTATGTTCTTAGCACATAGGCTATTGAATAAGCATTTAAGTTGTGTATCTCACGGATGTGTATATGGAAATGGGATTCTTAGTTCTTAGTTGAACTCACTCTTGAATAGCACTGCTCCCCCCCGCCGCCTCAAAGCAGGGCTAGGAGGGGTTGCTCACCAGCGTGATTCACGGTGACCGGCGATCTGGCACCGAGCGACGGCCGCACACGCGCACGCAGCTAGTGGGTAGGCTACCAGAACTCCTGTGGCTGCAGGTAGAACAGTGGACAGAAGCGCCACAAGTTGGATGAGCAGGACAAAAAGCTGAACGTAGAGTTTGAGGTGAAAACGCACCAAACTACCCATAGAAGAGTTGCGACTAGTGTCCATTAGATATTGCGAGTATAATTGATCTGCAAACATCGATCTAAAATATGTTCTTTGGTAGTTCTAACATTGAACGTTTTTCCCTTGCTGGATATCAGTATCGGGTTCCTACATTTGCCTGCATCACGTGTATACTTTACTTACATTGTCAAAACCTGTTTGTGTGTGGACATTAAATCCAGTGTCCTTTCCAGTCCCCCCCTAAATCTACCACACAACCTTGATAATTGTAAGCCTAAGCCATAAACGTATATCAAATAAATAGCCTATATAAATGAATAGCAATCAGTAGCATAACAGCTTACATTTTAAAAGTTTGATCATGCATTAAATCTGTTCAGTTCTTTTGAAGAAATAGCATAAAGGTGGCCAGCACACAGCCTTGGTAATATTTTAAGACATAAACATGTGTCAAAAATACATAAACAAATAACAATCAATAACAACTTCAATGTGAAAAGTTTGATCAATACTGTAAAATAAGACACCCACTGTTTCAATAACACACTTGTAACTCAATAAGCCATTAACTGTTTCAATAAAACACTTATAACTCATATTTCAACCGGCTGGTAAGACTACAGCATAAAAAGGATGACTGATACATTTTAGGTTTTCAATAGATTTTTTATTAACTAGTTAAACAAGCAGCACAAAAAAACTCAAAGAACAATACCAGTATCTACTAGTACAGTTGGTATAGGAAATACATATTGCAATTAAAAAATTGTCGTACTTTCGTCTACTTACCACTGACAATATCAGGCAGAAAGCAATGGAAGTGAATGGGGCTGTGAATGTCAAAGTTAGGAACTTTTGAGCTCAGCATAACGCGGAAGTAGCCTGGAAAAAGCTCCGCCATTGTTTGTCTATGGAGGTCTATGGGAGTGACGCCACTCTGTTTTATCTACCGCTCTGCACCAAACTAGCCTACAGTATTTTAGAAAGTGAAGAACAGTATGGAGCCCCTGAAGTGTCAAGTGAAAAAAAAATTGTAGCCTACTTTTTGGGAATGTTACTGTAAAGTAGATTGCAGACGTGCACATGAAGATCATAAACTAGCCTAGATGTACTGCGTAGCGGTACAAAATATGACCGCCGCTCCTGTAGGCCTATCCTCCCTGCGAAAATAAATCACGCTTTTCAATTTGTCATCTCTTAACTTTTGTGTATGCTTGTATGTGCGTGCCTGTGTGTGTGTGTGTGTGTGTGTGTGTGTGTGCGTGTGTGCTTGTGTGTGTGTGTGTGTGTGTGTGTGTGCGCGTTTATGTGTGTGTGTGTATGTCTGTGCCAGTGCTTGTGTGTGTGTGTGTGTGTGTGTGTGTGTGTGTGCGCATTTATGTGTGTGTGTGTATGTCTGTGCCAGTGCGTGTGGATGTGTGTGTGTGTGTGTGTGTGTGTGCATGCCTGTGTGTCTGTGCGTGTGTATGTGTGTGTGTGTCCTTATATGACTGCTATGCAGCGATCATAATGGGAGCATACCTACAGTATGTTCCCCGGTTCCTATGTTCCCTAGGTCCTATGTTCCCCGCTTGAATGGGACCGGGGAACATAGGACCCTAACCCTAAACCCGAGCAGGGAACATAGGACCCTAACCCTAAACCCGAGCGGGGAACATAGGACCCTAACCCTAAACCCGAGCGGGGAACATAGGACCCGGGGAACATATGTGCACAATAATATGCACAACACTGTCTAGGCTACTATGTGGGCAGGGTAAAGTAAATTGTGTGCACACATCACTAAAATGTGCCCACAATTTAAATGTCTACATGAAGATGATCATGTTTACAGTTGCCTTCTTAAGTAATTTTGAGCACACTTTAAACTTTTCAAGACCCCGCTTTATTGTTTTGATGGTACAGGAAACAGGAAATCACACAGAAAAACTTTCCACATGTGACCTCTCCGGAGCTCCGTAGAGCAGCACCATCAGTCTTTTTTTCAGATTTTTTCTTCAACTATTCTTACAGTTCTTCATGGGTGATTCTGACATCTAAAATGCCTTACATTGGACATCATTTCCTATGGCCACTGGGCAGCATTTGTAGACCTACTTGTGTCCTTCCATCACTTTCATTTGGCCTGTAGCTGGATGAATGTATGGAGATCCATTTGACAACGTCATGGTAACAAATGATATGGGTTTAGTGTGTCAGGAGACTCTGCCTGGGGTCATTCCCTACATGGAGTCATAGGGCACCACAGATGGACTGTTGAAGAATCGCCTCCGACCCTGTCACGCCATTTTGTTTTTCTTCTGACCACAAATGTAACATTTCCTCTTTTTCAACATTTCCCTGTTTCATTGGTTTCATTCAATATCCAGAAAAGAAACTTCAGATATCTTTCTATATCAGATATCTGCAGGTAGAACAGTGGACAGAAGCGCCACAAGTTGGATGAGCAGGACAAAAAGCTGGACGTAGAGTTTGAGGTGAAAACGCGCCAAACCACCCATAGAAAAAGAGTTGCGACTAGTGTCCATTACATATTGCGAGTATAATTGATCTGCAAACATCGATCTAAAATATGTTCTTTGGTAGTTCTAACATTGAACGTTTTTTCCCTTGCTGGATATCAGTATCGGGTTCCTACATTTGCCTGTATCACGTGTATACTTTACTTACATTGTCAAAACCTGTTTGTTTGTGGAAATTAGATCCAGTGTCCTTTCCAGTTCTGTTGGTGAGATGAGGATGAAGGTGCCCCCCCCTAAATCTACCACACAACCTTGATAATTGTAAGCCTAAGCCATAAACGTATATCAAATAAATAGCCTATATGGTTATGGTTATGGTTATGGTTATGGATTTAGCAGACGCCTTTGTCCAAAGCGACACATAAATACAAAACAACATAATAATATTTAAAATTGAACAGGGAACAGATTAAAATGTAGGTCAAATATAGTAAGGAGAATAGTTGTAGTACACAATAATATCAATTCAATCAATAGCCTAATAAAAAAGCAATGATAAAACAATAATGTCAATTCAATCAATAATATAAAAACAATGACATGCTAAGACTACATTAAGGAGAATATCAATAATAAACAATAATATCAAATTAATTAACAGCCCAATTAAAAAAAAAACAACATTATATAAACCATAACACATAAGCGCTTAAACAACTAAGTATATGTTGAATAGGAATGTCTTTAGACCCTTCTTAAACGACCCAAAACTACCACAGGAACGGAGAGCACTGGGCAGTTCATTCCACCAACATGGAACCACTGAAGAAAAGAGTCTGGAATTAGACCCAGTTTTTATGACTGGTCGACACAACATACGCTCACCAGAAGACCGCAGTGGGCGGTTGGGGATGTAAGGCTTGATTATTGAATTAAAATAACTAGGAGCAGATCTAGTTAGTGTCCTATAGGTCAAAGTGAGAGATTTAAATTTAATTCTGGCTACTATAGGGAGCCAATGGAGAGTAACTAGGAGAGGAGTTACATGTGTCCTCTTTGGCTGATTGAAGACCAGGCGTGCACCAGCATTTTGAATCAGCTGTAATGATCTTGTTACACAAGTGGGTAAGCCAGCTAATAGTGAATTACAATAGTCCAGCTTAGAGATGACCATGGTCTGAACAAGAAGTTGTGTGGAATCTTGTGTCAGATAAGGTCTGATCTTCCTAATGTTGTAAAGCATAAACCGACATGATTTTGCAATAGAAGCTATATGCTCAGAGAAGTTAAGTCGGTCATCAATTACAACGCCCAAGTTTCGTGCCGATCTAGTTGAGGTCAGTGAACTATATAAATGAATAGCAATCAGTAGCATAACAGCTTACATTTTAAAAGTTTGATCATGCATTAAATCTGTTCAGTTCTTTTGAAGAAATAGCATAAAGGTGGCCAGCACACAGCCTTGGTAATATTTTAAGACATAAACATGTGTCAAAAATACATAAACAAATAACAATCAATAACAACTTCAATGTGAAAAGTTTGATCAATACAGTAAAATAAGACACCCACTGTTTCAATAACATACTTGTAACTCCATAAGTTATTAACTGTTTCAATAAAACACTTATAACTCATATTTCAACCGGCTGGTAAGACTACAGCATAAAAAGGATGACTGATACATTTTAGGCTTTCAATAGATTTTTTATTAACTAGTTAAACAAGCAGCACAAAAAAACTCAAAGAACAATACCAGTATCTACTAGTACAGTTGGTATAGGAAATACATATGGCAATTAAAAAATTGTCGTACTTTCGTCTACTTACCACTGACAATATCAGGCAGAAAGCAATGGAAGTGAATGGGGCTGTGAATGTCAAAGTTAGGAACTTTTGAGCTCAGCATAACGCGGAAGTAGCCTGGAAAAAGCTCCGCCATTGTTTGTCTATGGAGGTCTATGGGAGTGACGCCACTCTGTTTTATCTACCGCTCTGCACCAAACTAGCCTACAGTATTTTAGAAAGTGAAGAACAGTATGGAGCCCCTGAAGTGTCAAGTGAAAAAAAAATTGTAGCCTACTTTTTGGGGATGTTACTGTAAAGTAGATTGCAGACGTGCACATGAAGATCATAAACTAGCCTAGATGTACTGCGTAGCGGTACAAAATATGACCGCCGCTCCTGTAGGCCTATCCTCCCTGCGAAAATAAATCACGCTTTTCAATTTGTCTTCATCTCTTAACTTTTGTGTATGCTTGTATGTGCGTGCCTGTGTGTGTGTGTGTGTGTGTGTGTGTGTGCGTGTGTGCTTGTGTGTGTGTGTGTGTGTGTGTGTGTGTGTGCGCGTTTATGTGTGTGTGTGTATGTCTGTGCCAGTGCTTGTGTGTGTGTGTGTGTGTGTGTGTGTGTGTGTGTGTGTGCGCATTTATGTGTGTGTGTGTATGTCTGTGCCAGTGCGTGTGGATGTGTGTGTGTGTGTGTGTGTGTGTGCATGCCTGTGTGTCTGTGCGTGTGGATATGTGTGTGTGTCCCTATATGACTGCTATGCAGTGGTCATAATGGGAGCATACCTACAGTATGTTCCCCGGGTCCTATGTTCCCTAGGTCCTATGTTCCCTGCTTGAATGGGACCGGGGAAAATAGGACCCTAACCCTAAACCCGAGCGGGGAACATAGGACCCTAACCCTAAAACCGAGCGGGGAACATAGGACCCTAACCCTAAACCCGAGCGGGGAACATAGGACCCGGGGAACATAGGGATGACCATGTCATAATAATATGCACAACACTGTCTAGGCTACTATGTGGGCAGGGTAAAGTAAATTGTGTGCACACATCACTAATATGTGCCCACAATTTAAATGTCTACATGAAGATGATCATGTTTACAGTTGCCTTCTTAAGTAATTTTGAGCACACTTTAAACTTTTCAAGACCCCGCTTTATTGTTTTGATGGTACAGGAAACAGGAAATCACACAGAAAAACTTTCCACATGTGACCTCTCCGGAGCTCCGTAGAGCAGCACCATCAGTCTTTTTTTCAGATTTTTTCTTCAACTATTCTTACAGTTCTTCATGGGTGATTCTGACATCTCAAATGCCTTACATCATTGGACATCATTTCCTATGGCCACTGGGCAGCATTTGTAGACCTACTTGTGTCCTTCCATCACTTTCATTTGGCCTGTAGCTGGATGAATGTATGGAGATCCATTTGACAACGTCATGGTAACAAATGATATGGGTTTAATGTGTTAGGAGACTCTGCCTGGGGTCATTCCCTACATGGAGTCATAGGGCACCACAGATGGACTGTTGAAGAATCGCCTCCGACCCTGTCACGCCATTTTGTTTTTCTTCTGACCACAAATTTAACATTTCCTCTTTTTCAACATTTCCCTGTTTCATTGGTTTCATTCAATATCCAGAAAAGAAACTTCAGATATCTTTTTTTTATTTTAAATAATAGTGGTACACTGTTTTATCCGGTAAATATGATTTGTCCTTTGAGATGATGGAGCACATTCCTGTTAAAAATTGCAAGCTAAATTGAATTACAGAGTCACTGCAGACTACAAAGTTACCTCAAGACTGTAAAAACGGCTCCTGTTAATGCTCGTACAAGTACAAGTGATTAGGTTTCCGTAGAGAAATCTTTTTTAGGGTTTTAAATGATTCAAACTGTGTCACTCCCTGAGTATGAAGAATTCTAGCTCACTTAGTAGAACACTAATGGTCATAATGAAGCTCAGTGTAGGTGTGTGAGCCTCATCCAATGCAACACAGCCACACACACTTCACACATCACTTAAACACACACTTACACTGTTCTTGGAAGGCGCTAATCAAACATAATGTTATGTTCCACCGGCTCCAGTCCCTGATAACAGAGCTGCAAGACATCCCCCTAAAAGCTTGGGATGCCGGGAGGCTCTCAGTACTTAACGTTCACAGACCAGCGGCTCTTGCATGTATTCCAGTAGTAAGTCTTGTAGAGGTAAGCAAGTAGTGAACAATTACTTTTTTTTCATGTAACTCTGGCTTAAACCGGTGTTATCAGGACCAGCTGGCCAGTGGTTTAGTCAGAGTTTAAGTGGACATTTAAAATAGTTTCCTCTTCACTGCACAGGAAACTACTCTGCATATCACTGGCAGGGATGGATTACTGCACGGGCCTACTGGGCCCAGGCCCAGGGGCCCAAGGGGTCAGGGGGCCCTGAAGCCCAAGCATGGAATCATTGCCTCAGTATCAACAAATCAGGATGTAGGCTATGAATCTGATTGAATTTAGTATTGGCCATCCCCAAAATGCACCAGAATACAGGAAATCACATCAAACAAATTAATTTTTTTCTGGGGGAGGACCCCCAAACCCCCCCTCCCACATATATAACAATTAGTGGGGGGCCCTTAATACATCTGGGCCCAGGGGCCCGAAAGTTCATAATCGGCCCATGATCACTGGACTCCAAACAAGTTAGTTAGACTTGCACTTGGTGAGTCAATTCACTCTGATTACCAGGCTACAAATCTGCAGCACTCACAAAACAATTGTGCACGAAGCCTGATTTGAATGTCTTCAGACAAGCCTTGATTGGATTCAATTAAATTTAATAAATTGTAATTACAGACATTGCCAGATTTCACTTGTCTTTATTGTGGCATAAGGAACCTCTTTATGTGATTGGCCTGACTGATGTAGCCTGGCCTCGCCCGCCTAGCTCCACTCATTTTCATTTCACTGAGATAGTCTGGCTCCTCTCAATGCCTTAATGTTTCCTCAGCCACCAGGGTGGAGGGCCTATCATCGATGAGAGGGGAAGACATTCGTTGGGCCAATCATCGATGAGAGGGGAAGACATTCGTTGGGCCAATCATAGATGAGAGGGGAAGACATGGCTGTGGTAAACAGTAGATACATGCCTGCATAAACACTAAAATTGCAGTTGGATGAATGTGTACATTTACACAGCAAAGGTGTTTCCTGACTGCCGATGTGTTTATTATCAGTTTGTAAATGTGTTATTGTTATTAGTGTTATTAGTAAGTAACGTTAGGGTTCCCTTATAAATGTGATTGGTTTGGCTGGACCAATGATATCAAAGTTAACGCAAAGTGTACACCCGATACAATGCTAGAGTTGGAAACGTTTCCCAATCGTTAGAGGCCAGAATCTTTTCATAGAGTGAAACGAAGTAGTGACTGGTGAAACAAGCAACGTGGTTTGGACTGAGCTCACCTATAGGAGCACGTTAGGGAGTTGTGTACAATGATTGGCTACTGAAGTCATATATGTGGGGGCAGCCGTGGCCTACTGGTTAGCGCTTCGAACTTCTAACCGGAGGGTTGCCGGTTCGAACCCCGACCAGTAGGAACGGATGACCTTGAGCAAGGCACCCAACCCCTCACTGCTCCCCGAGCGCCGCTGTTGTAGTAGGCAGCTCACTACACCGAGATTAGTGTATGCTTCACCTCACTGTGTGTTCACTGTGTGCTGTGTGTTTCACTAATTCACGGATTGGGATAAATGCAGAGACCAAATTTCCCTCACGGGATCAAAAGAGTATATACACTCATACTTACAGTATATGTCAACGACCTTTCACAAAACCGAAATGCGGACTGTATCTTTTCACAGAGCCACACTACCACCCCTGGTGGCTGGTCAAGGTCAGGGTCAGATCCATCCCTGATTGAGACTGCACAGTCTGACTGGGTCAGACTCAGAGCATATGGCTCATGACCGCCCAGATTTCATGACACATAAACACATCATTGTCAACGGTGTCATATGGATTTAGCTTGATGAGGGCTTCTGGCGCTCCGTTGAGTCTGCTGCTGCGGCCACTGCTCAGCCTCTGGATCCTCCACAGCAGTGCCCTCTGCAGAGAGTGGTTTAAAGGAGCAGATACACATAAACATGGCTCCCTTCTGTCACTGAAAGAAGATCAGTCACTGGTTCTTCACTCACAAGATAATGCTTTGTGAATGCTCAGGATCGTCAAGAAAAACGTAGTGATCCTTGTGGTCCTCTTTGATGCATATATAGTTACACTAAAGTATAGAATACAGAGACACAGATGAAATGACATGCTGATTATATACAGTATATACTTTTATCAGTTGCACTATGATTTTATCCCTAATCTTGGGTGGCTATGGGTGGCTGAAAAAGAGCTGGTATGATATTTGTTACACACAACCATGATGGAGATCACCGTGGGTTGGTGAGCAAAACACATCCCTGCATGGCCCTCTTCAGAGGGCTCCATTACCCCAGTAAGACCCCTATAAGCCCAGGAGCTCCCACTGGGCAAGTCCAGGCACAGAGCCTTCACGCAACCGCCACAAACACGGCCTGCATGCCGTCAAGCTGGGAGCCACAATGGCGGCTCATCTCAGGACCACGGGCGTCCGGGGCTTTGCCTGAAAGTCACACAGCCTGATGAGGGGGGATGTGTTTCTCGAGTGTTGTCTAGAATACCCTTCTCTCCTTCTCCCTCCCTCTTGCTCTCTCTCTCTCTCTCCCTCCTTCTCTTTGCTTTTCTCTTTCTGTCTCTTTCTCGTAACCCCCCCCCCACACACACACACACACACACACACACACACACCACCTACATGATCTTGGTACATGAATCATATTGTTTCTAAGAACAGTTTGTACCTCACCTCAGTAAAACTGATCAAGTACTTTAGATCTAATGTCAGGGATAGATCTGGGATAGAAGATGTTAAGTCTAATGTAATAATTCGTCTGAATATGTTAAATGATGACATGAAACAGACGCGATGAGAAGGAGAACTTGTGGTTGGTTGTGAGAATTGTGACACTATATTGCCCTAGCTACTGTATGTTACTTTTAGAAGCCATTTTGCTTGGAGTGTTTGCATAGGTGATCGACCAGAGGACATCCACGCACTCACTATACGATGAGCCTGAAATAGAGATCCAGAAATGGATAGCTGTGTTTACCCGGGGCCTCTTCTCCGGATGGGGTTCCTTGACGGACAGACGCCTGCTCTGGGCCAGATCCGCAGGGCTGTTTGATGTGCCGCTGGCAGGCGAGGCATCCGGATATCTGGGATGCGCTGACAGACAGACACAATACATAATACATCATACCGGAGTGCGGTCGCTGGCCTCGCCTCCCCGCGCACCTCCCCGCACCTCCCCTGCTGGGTGTCACTCCTGCTGTTACCTCTCCCTCCTTCCACGTCCAGAATGATTCACATGCAGAAGGAGTCAGTGGTCCAACTGCAAAGCCCTCTAGGATTTACTGATGTTGTGCCTTACTGGTTACTATAAAGTGAATTAAAAACTGTCACATCCATAATGCCAACCCAATGCCATGGTATTTAGTTGGCGTTATGGATGTGACAGTTTTGTGTGGAATTGCCCAGTAATCTAGAATCTACAAGTTCCCTTTTGTCAATTTTCCACATACTGGGTACCCGTTTAGCACACTAAGGGCGAACCCATTAGACTAGAACCAACAGAGAGTGTCACACTCCTGCCAAAGCACAATAGTGCAATTCCTGATACTCCATCCTCTGTGTTTTCAAATCAGTGTACATCAAAATGAGTTGAAGCTGTTATTTTAAGGTAAACAAAACTACATTGTGTTGCTTTAACTATTTTTGCCTTGCAGTTTACTGTGCAGGATCGAACCTGCCAAAGACTTTGCTGAATCCCCCCCCCCTTCTCTTGAGCTTCATTCTGGTTTCATCCCGTTAGAAAGAGTGCTGTTCTTTCTATTGCCAGATGCCAATGGTTTTGGGTAACAACACTATTATTGAATAATGTCATTTGAGATTAAAAATTTAGCAAAGATATAACTGTATTGCTATCCTATCTCTCTGCTTGTCTGAGATCTTTATGGAATTATAGAGACAAACAATCATAGGTCATCTATCATTATCTCTAAAATCTGTTGCTGTCTTCCTTCTTCCTCAGAGTAGCTGTTGAGTCATAAACTGCTCCCTAATTGACTATCTGATAATTATGGCCAGAACTGCCCAGAACTGCCCAGGGTTTGGCTTCAGGCACTTTCTCTGGTCAGTTGGTGAGTGCTGCAATGCTGGAAATTATTTTTTAAACTGTTCATTTTGTAGGTCATCCCTAGCTATGCGAGATGGACATAAAACCATATGGACGTCAGTGGAGGTTGAACGTCAGGAGAGAGACACTGTGAGAGTTTTCCAGAGGTGTACCTGGAAAGTCTTTCCTCCTCCTGAGTCAGTGGGCCAAAATTGAGTGCATCTGTGTGAGTAAGGCTATTCTCCTCAGGAACTCGAAAGAAACTTGGTGAAGAGTTGGGGGAGGGAGGGAGGAGTTTTCTGAAAGTGGTGTGGCACATCCCCGGTCCGTACCCGAAGCACGTCACACTTGACGCAAAAGAGGGTGTGAATATCTCACGTAGGCCCATATGATGCACTACTGTCAATCAGACTACGTAAGTACCTGTGTCTCTCTCCTCTTTCCCTCCCTCTCTCTCTTGCCCACTCACCCTCTTTCTCTCTCTCTCCCTCTCTCTCTCTCTTTCACTCTCTTCCCTTCTACTGCTCTCTCTCTCTCTCTCTCTCTCTCTTGCCCACTCACCCTCTTTCTCTCTCTCTCCCTCTCTCTCCCTCTTTCACTCTCTCTCCCTCTCTCTCCCTCTTTCACTCTCTCTCCCTCTCTCTCTCTCTTTCACTCTCTTCCCTTCTACTGCTCTCTCTCTCGTGCACCCTCTTTCCTGCCCTCCACCATCCTCTCTCCCCCTCTCTCTCCATCTATTCCCCTCTCCCTCTATATCTCTCTTGTCTTTCTCTCCCTCTCTCTCTCCCTCCCTCCCTCTCTCTCTCTCCATCCATTCCCCTCTCCCTCCATATCTCTCTTGTCTCTCTCTCCCTCCCTCTCTCTCTCTCTCTCTCCCTCCCTCCCTCCTTCTCTCCCTCTCTCTCTCTCTCTCTCTCTCTCCCTCCCTCCCTCTCTCTCTCTCTCCGGTCCTGTCAGAGTTGTGAGGGAGGGGGCGGGGCTTGGCCCAGAGGGAGGGGTGTGCTTATAAGAGATCTGAGCAACAGCATCTACTGAGTTCTACTAATCACAGCCTGGAGCATCAGGACACTACAGGCACCTCACACACAGACTCAGCCTCAGACTCAGCCTCAGACTCAGCCACGCACCTGCCTGCCCGCCGCCAGGACAAGCCTCCACGTCAGCCGTCCCAACTCTTACACACAGGTGAGTGAGCGCAGGGCATGGAGGGGCTCATTCAGCCACAGCAACGCTGGGGACGATTTAATCCAGAGCTAACTTGAGTGAATCTGTCTCTTTTTACCTCTCCGTCTCCGTCTCTGTCTCTCTTTCTCTCTGTCTTTCTCTTTGTCCATCTTTCTCTTTCTCCCTCTCTCAAACACACACTCACATACACTCGTTCACTTTCTTTAAATCATGTTGATGTTGTAAGCAATGATTGTTACTCTGTTTTTTTTTTTTTAAAGCATCTGGGTTGTTACTTTTTGTTTCAATATGAGAAGTTTGTAAAGGGCTATATCATAATTACAGATCTATTTTTCTGGCTGTGTTTGGTTGTGCTTGTGAAGCATGTGGCTGGGGAGAGGTCTCTCAGTCTGTGAGATTTTAGTGTGGCATATTGGCTCGCACGTGAAGCAGATCAGAAGGCTCTCTCACTAGTAGGAACATAATTCTCACATCACTTTCAATATCATCTCATCATTGATTTTGTCAGGCTAAAAATCGATCTAACTCTAGTTTTACAACACTCTTTTCAACACTTCCATTTTTTTGGTCCTCTACTCCTTTTTTTGTAGTGTGAGAGAGGAAGATGAGATCGGAAGGAAGTACTTGTTCCCAGTTTCAGGTGCCCAGTGCGCTAAACTGCAGAGGAGATGTTAAATGACGAGCATTCATGTGCTCGGATTCCCCGTCCCATTCACTTCTATATATAGTCTCCACCCATTAAATGCCCATTTACATCCGTGAGAAGATTAAGAGCCTAATTTTCTGTGGGCGCATTTTCAAAGCAAGAAAATTCCCAATAAGAGGACAAAAATATTTAACCTAAAAACTGTTTTGCTTGTGATTAATCAGGCACATTTTCATTTCAAGTCAGTTTTTTTTGTTCGTTCCTCAGATTAATTAAAAGTCCAATGTTCCATTGCAGCCACTGGCTTATTTCACAGCTGGTTTCTTTTCTTTTGTGACAATTGGCTAAGAGGTTGTGCTTAACGCAACACCGAGGGATTAAGACAGCACCAGGGACAGATTAAAACAAACGTTTCTTCACTGAAGTCATTTTTAAACAGCAAATTCTGTTATCAGTGTGCTTGAAATGGCTATAATTGCTCTAGGATTATTTAATCCTCAATCCTGTATAGTATTTTCCCCCCTCAGGAAATGAGAACATATTTTCTTGTTGAAACCCATTAAATGGTGGTTATCTTTATGGAGCATTGTTTTGCTGGTGTGCTAGGATCAGTGAACAAAAAGTGTTTCAGGAATATTACTATAAACTCTGTGGTTATTACACTGTAGAGTACAAAGAGGGGGACCATATTCCAAACTCATCTCAACCAGTGAGTCACGACTCTTCTGCTCTGGAAGCTGCTGTGAAATGAACTGACGATAAGTTGCTGGCATTGCAAAAGATATATAAGATGGTAGTGATAAATTCCTCTTTAAGTCATGCTCAGGACAGATTTTCCTCAGGATTAAAAATGACCATGCTTACTGAAAAGCCTGAAGATACAGTATGAGATTGTTTTTCTTATCCTGCCTTTAAAAATATAAAGAAAATCAAAACAAACAATGATTTTTCTAATCAAGAAATTAAGCATTACAGTGGGCTGTGGGCTATGACATGAGATGCATTCACTGACACAGTTCCCCTTACATCTTTAGCTTACAGTCACTTCTCTTTAGGAGGCATTTCCATTTAATTATCCTGTCCACCACCACTGTATTTTCTGTGTGTCAGACAAGCAGGGGGGTTGTGAAAGACGGAGGAGGGATTTTCCGTTATGTGGACACAGGTAGCCAATAGGACCTGAGAAAAACCATAAGGTCAAGAGATAGACCTGAGTGCAGCAGAAATGCAGGAAGGAATACCCAGCGGATTAGCGTTTTTTTCCCCTCTGTTTTTCTTATCATAGCCAGTGGCAGTGGTAAGAGCCATTCTGTGTGAGGAGGCTGTTTCTTTTTGTTTATCTGATGTCAAGAAGTCATGCCTTTGGATTTGGCCCCAATCTCCAAGAAATTACAGCTTATTTCAATGTGAGAAAATTAGACAACAAAAGCTTCTATGATATCAACGTCTGATTATCAAGACCGATGCCAAACCTGTAGAGATAAGCGGCTTATTGGCCGCAAGATTTCTCTCAGGTTGACAAACAGGTCAATAACTGTCTTTCTTCGAGTTGTGGGGTTGGTAGTTTCAAAGTTTTTCTTGTGACCTTAATATTCTATCTAGGAATCGAATCTGTAACTATGTGGGGCTCACTTGATTATCATTTGTTCTTTGTTGAAGCTGATTCATTTAAGATAAAAGGAAAAATAGGAAGCCTTAACAGATCTCTCGCTTCTGGATCTCAGTGATGTGTCTTTATTCTTTGAAATACCCTTGCCCTGAAGCCATAAGTTCAATCCATCAGTGAAAATAAAATAAAAAATTACCCATCTAATGTGTATCACAACCATGAAACCAAACTAATGCCTTTCTGATTAGATAATCTATCGCCATGTCATGGGTGTCAGGGTGAATCGCGTCTGGTTCTCTCACTGCATTGCAGTGTGGTGAATTGTTTCTCTTTCTCTCTTGTTCTCTCTCTCTCTCTCTCTCTCTCTCTCTCTCTCTCTCTCTCTCCCTCTTTCTCTTGCTCATGGTTGATAAAGGAGGAAAAAGGTGCACAAACAGAAAAGGAAAGGTTTTGTGCGGAAGTCAAACAGACAAATGTGGAGGAGGCGAAGAGGCCATATTCACTATATTCACCATTCCGCTGGCGCCACAAGGATCATTTTTGAGCTTATTGCACTAAAAGGGTGTATCTTTGTAGAGACGTTTGTCCCATCCAGCCACAAGCATTTGATTCAGAGAGGGGAAACTGAATCCACCCTACGTCTGATGTGTCTCTGTGTGGCTCTCTCTATGACCTTCATAATGGTTCACGCTTTTCCCCTTTTGATGGGCTCCCGTCTGGGCAATGTCCAGACCTCTGGCTGCACAATCACCATCTGGGTGTGGGGTCTGGACCTTCCTCTGGGTCCAATCAGCCTGTCCGCTGGAACAGGTGGAGGAAAAGTCAAAGTTTTGCTTTGTTACACCTCCCCCCCCCCCACACACACACACATTGTAATGGGCGTTGGCTGCCACTGTTGAATGGACTTATTTAGAGACATTATGGCTGATCTTTTATGTCCCATATGGAATCAATTAATGCTCAAGGTCAATTTGGGATTTATGTTTTAAATGGCTCAGTCTAATTGATCCTCCCTGTGATGTCAGTCATGATCAAGTTAATGATATTTATTGCTGTAAATGCCAGGTCCATATCAAATACATAAACTTGGCATTGAGTCAACAGCATTTTTATATGATTCCAGAGGAATGCATATAAGTATAGACAACTGCAGGGTTTGTCTTATTGAAAAATAGCACCCCTTTTTTTTGAAGGGACCAACCAACTAGAAGCACAACGTAGTTTGAAACCGTGATGACAAGAATACATCTTTGTAAAAAAAAGTTCTCTGGAGGCCAGAGTGTTCTATATAACCCACAAGTAGAATGAGTCACTCAAGTCAAGAGTACGTTCATGGACACTAATGAGTCTTGCTAACACAGCATTCGCATGGCTTGTCTCCATCCCCTGGTGATGGCTGTCCAGTCCATTTGGCTGGGTGGTAGTGAGTGGAGAACATGGCTTTATAGAGGAGACCCAGTGTTCATTTGAAGCCACGGGCTTCTGTAATGACCGCTGTGACGAAGAAAGCAATGAGCCATTGACTTGTGGGACTGTTTGATTTCCAATCTTGATTGACCCAGCGTGTGGCTCTCGAGATCTCTCGAGATAGTGAGTCCATCAAGATTGAGGAACATTGTTTTTTTTTTCTCTCTCGGTGCAAGCAGGCGTTTGGGGCTTTCTTTGTAGGAAATGGACCAGGGAGGAGATCTCATCCCATTCCATTCAATCTGAGTTAAATGAAAATTGGACACTGGCTGGATGATCAAACTATTAGATCAGAGTGAGTTGTCAGAACAAACGCCCCAATAACAGAAAGCCAATGCAGGTTTCCTCACCAACTCCCCCTCACACCTAATTCAGATCCAAGAACATTCTTCTACAGCAGGAGCAATATTTTACACCAACGTGGGTAGGGTTGTGGAGCCATTATGGCACATATTGAGAAAACAGAAGGCCTGACTCTCATCATGAATCAAGTTTGAAGAACGATGTTTGGTTTGCACACACGTGCCGCTGAGATGACAAGTCTCCATCTCAATCTGTCAAAGGCTGGACAGATGGCTTCATGACATGTAGAGGCTTGTTTGCCATGTGGCTACTGGATGGTCAGGACCGTACTGCTCTGCCCTGAGTCCCGCAGAGTCAGACACATTGAGTCACACGCTTGGTTTTGGGAACATTTGGAAAAATCAATAAAAAAAATAAAAAGTACAGTGTTAATGGCTCAAGAAGAGATGTTAGATTCATACCATCAATTGTAAGAACATTAATAACAACACAGTTCTGTCGTTTTCTTGGCCTTAAAGGTTTGATGTTACAACAAGATTAAAAAATTGGTTTTGTGAGAGACATTAGTCGATATGCTTTTGTCACTCCCCAAATACCCCCAGGCATGCCTTCCATGTCTTCTCTAGAGAGCAAATTTATTGATTTCGGGGCTTTCGATTATCTCTGTTTTGGCTCATTTGTTAGTTTGCCTGTTAATTCACCAGCCTTCTGTCCTTCTTTTCTACATGGGTGCGGTCGACATAAATTTCAGCACGGAAGACACACACACACGCACACGCACGCACGCACGCACACACACACACACACACACACAGACACAAAGACACACACACACCTACCGTATGCACATGCACTGAAACCCACCAAGAAATCTCTTAGCAGATCTCTGAGCCCCTTTAGAAAAATACATAATTTTCTGAAAACTACAGCCGAAGTGAGCATCAAAGTCACACAAAACCAAAATCAATTTGATGACAGCATGTCTCTTGTCTCTCTCTCTCTGGATAGCTCTCTTGGCAAAGACAGCCCTGAAACACCTCAGCTGTCTGTGAGAGCTACAGTAACTCACTTAGAGAGAGCTTCTCAGAAGGAAAAAGCTGCCTTAGTCAGAGAGTTGATTTTAAAAGCAACAGATCAATAAGCGGGGTGTGGTGAAGTTAGTCTGCAATTCACTCTGCTCTCCATATTTGTACACGTTTTCTGTTTCTTATTCGTTTTTTTTTTTACAAATTACAAACTTACTCTAGGCAGATATTGATTCCCACATTTGGTCTTCATCGAGATGTGTTCTCAGAAAAGTGTAATGAAGTTAGTTCTGTACCGGAGAACTGATGTGTCAGTCTCGAATCTCCCTGTGTGTGCGCCGGAGAAAAGGAGAGATTAGATGTCTACGGAACAATGCTGGGTGATGGACACGAGCTGTTAATAGAATTGGCTTTGTTATAGATCTGCTCGAGAACAGACAAAGACAGCAGCCGCAGTGCCTTGTGCTGAACACTCACTCCGTCTACACAATTCACTTTAGAAGAAGTTTCTCAGGAGGCAATCAAATGTATGTCACAGTTCTTCATGTCTGAGATTGCTCTTGTTCATACGAGAGACACACTCAAAAAACATGGTTGACGCTGTCAGCTTTGAATTGGGAAGACTCTAATAAACTTATAAGGTTCAGGCGTATATCTTATCACAAGATCAAACTTTTTTGCAATTTTTTGCCAGCGCATATGTATAACGCCAATGAAATTCAATGCAAACGTTTGTATATCAATTACACAAGTGCAAGTACAACAGCATAAATAATATTATATTTTACTATATGTACAGGCTATGAGATGTGGTGAAGGCTTAATACAGTTACATTACATGTCATAATCATGTGTAATTCATTAATTGATCGTTACAGCAAGTGCATTATTGTTATTATTTTTATGATATTAGTGTTTGTGTTGTGTTCGGAGAGCAGTTTTCGTGTTGTTGCTTAAGTCTGCTTGATGACTAACTCTGTGCCAGGGTTGTTGGGTCTGACAAAACCCAAAATGGCCGCCTCGCCTCATTATGCCACAAGCGCTAATTCAAACCTCAATTAACCGAGATGATGAGTTTTGCTAATGAAGTACAACAAGATGATGAGTTTGTTTGTTTGTCAACCCCCCCTCCACACACACACAATCTTTACCAGACTTCCCGAGTTTGCCAAGGTCACGATAGCATATGACTGCCAGTATAAGGTCTTGTCTGACCAGCCATTTAGGGTCTGACAATGTTGCAAATAATAAGAATAATACAAAATGCTCCAGAATTTTCATTTTGATATATCGTAGTCTGCTGGCACTGAATTCTCTCAGAGTATATTATCATTAATAGGCAAGAAAGCACCATCTCTCACATCTCTCAGACATCACACACACACACACACACACATACACACACATATACACACACACACACACACACACACACACACAGTCCATACATACAATAGATTAGATTAAGTATAGACATTAGGTCAGGCATTATGGCAAGATGTCTATCTCACTGTCGGTCGTGTCATCATGTCATGGCAGTCTGCAATGTATTTCGTAGCCAATATAGCAGTCAGTCCTTCTCCTAGTAGTTGGGCCAATTTAGCAGTGTCTTTAAGGGATCTAAAATGTGGAATTTTGTCTGAGAACTGTAAAAAATATCCCTTTCTTATCTGATTACATTTTGGACAGTAAAGGAGAAAGTGCATCTCTGTCTCAACCTCACTAGTCGTACAGAGTGACCATCTTTTTCTGTTCCAGAATTTCTCTGTGGCACTTAGCCTGTTAGCATTTTGATTGCTCTCTCTCTCTCTCTCTCTCTCTCTCAAACCTCTCAGTAAACCCCTCTCTCTTAGCCTGTAAGAATCTGTCTCTGCTTTGTATCTCTGACGGTGAAGAGATGGTCTGATTTTGGAAAGCTGGTCTGAGATTGGTTTTAGACTTGACATCTTGGATTTTGATTGCCCTCTCTCTCTCTCTCTCTCTCTCTCTCTCTCTCTCTCTCTCTCTCTCAAACCTCTCAGTAAACCCCTCTCTCTCTGTGTCCTTGATAAAGGTTCCACCCAGCCATGAAGACGCCTCTGTGGATCCTGGTGTTCCTCGGTCTGTTTGCGCCTGGATACAGTGACTGTCAGGGGGACTGCCTCTCCTGCCTTGAACTCCTGCCCAAAGACCAAGCCTTCAACACACTGGTCAGATTTCACTTCACTCCTCAGCCCATGATCAATAATAATCACTAATACCACCGCTGTCAATCATACGGCTGGCAATAGCTCATCATGGATCAGTAATTAATGATATCTTTAAACAGATATTGATCAATTCATTGATCCAGTTTAATTGTCTTGCTTGTCCTTTTTAATGGACGTTCACTGAACAATTAACCAGTTATTGAAGAAATACCCGGCAGTTAATGATTTCCCCAAAGCTACCGTTTTAGACATGCATTATTAAGAGTAGGCTAAAATTAGAGCAAATTAAATCACAATATTACATATGTTTCAGGGAAAAAAGTAAGGGATATCGGCTGCCGAGGTGTCCTGTTATACGGAATTAATGGACGAGTGCGAGAGGCAAAGAACTCCCCTCCGCATAACAGGACACCTCGAAGGCCGTTATCCCGCTTATCACCCGTTTGCCACTATAGGCAATAGTCATGCCTATGTAGCACGCAAAGAAAACGCAAGCGGTTCCGCATAAAAAGAAGCCGACTTGTTCAGTTTGTTGTACAACTTCATAGGTGTCCCGTTATTCAGAATTAATAGCCACCCCACCAGCCAATCAGAAAAGAGTATTTCTTCTCTCCGGGTGACACTATGATTTAGCTCAGAACATTTTAGTTGATAGTAATTGAATGCCCTCAGCAGCCCAACAACTAATATAGGTACTCACGTGCTTACTGATGCACTTTTGTTTGGTGGGGGCTTCTATTCTATGTGACAGGATAGTGGAGAATGACAGGAAGTGAGTGGGAGAGAGAGTCGGGGTGGGATCCGGAAAGGACCACAGGGCGGGAGTAGAAACCGGGTCGCCGGCGTACGGTGCAGGTGCCCCAGCCAGTTGTGCCACGGCTGGGGCTCTAGCTGACTCTTTTATTCAAAGTGACTTACAGATACCAATTGCAGGGGCCAGTCCCCCTGGAGCAATTTGGGGTTAAGTGCCTTGCTCAAGGGCACAACAGTAGCAGCCAGATATTTTCTAATGAGGAGACACGGCACTCAAAGAATCTCCCATAGAAATGAGTGGGGTTAGTTTGTAACGCAAACATGGCAGTCATCCACACAAAAGTTGACATGTGAATACATCGTGCCAATTGTGCCAATCATTTGTTGTAATCTCGCAGCTGGAGCGAGGTTGGTATGTCATGATTTGTGAAGCATTGCGCACGCGCAGTTCTACCCAAAATAGATGCCCGATAAGTGCCCAAAAAGCATTGCAATACGGCCGCCGAGTGGAGGGACTTGCCTAAAAGGACTTTGTAGCAGCCAGGCCAAGCCATGACTTTGTTTGTGGCTACTGCATGTTATCCAAGTTCTTTAGCTCCTACACTAGATATTAGCTCCTACACTACCACTACCATAGATATTAGCTCCTACACTACCACTACCATAGATATTAGCTCCTACACTACCACTACCATAGATATTAGCTCTACACTACCACTACCATATTAGAAAGCTAGATACCGCATTGTCCATCGAGTTCTATCAAAGTCCTTTTAGGCAAGTCCCTCCACTCGGCAGCCATATTGCAACGCTTTTTGGGCACTTATCGGGCATCTATTTCGGCAGAAATGCGCGTGCGCAAGGCTTCACGACACCAATCTTGCTCCAGCGGCGAGATCACAACACATGATTGGCTCAATGTATTCACATGTTGACGTTTTGCCACGGAAGGTGTGGGATATGTGTAGACAACTGCCATATTGGCGTTACAAACTAACCCCATACATTTCTATGGAGGATTTTTTGAGTGCTGTGTCTCCTCATTGGAAAGTCTGGTTCTATTCGGTGACATACGTGAATGCGGCCGCCATATTTGCTGGGGGCAAACACCTTACTGTCTATGGGCAACACTTGCCGGTAATCAGAGACACGTATTTACGTACGCTCTGGAGCCCAATGCAGTATCTAGCTTTCCAATATCTATGCCCATTACCACTACCACTACCCAGATTGCTACAGGCCTACAGCTTTACGCAGATGCAGAGCAGTCGGTTCTGGTGTCGGCCTGGTTCTGAGCTTGGGCCGGGACAGCTCAACTTGTATCTGGGGGGACGTGGGGGATTCAATTATCCCGCCGCATAATTATCGAGCGCCACAATACCAGTGTGTGGTGAGAGCTTCTGGGGGAAGTTGATGGAACAGAGCGGCCTCCTGTGGTGTTCGCTGGAGACCCCCTCAGGGCTGTTCTCCATCAGTTAACAGCTTGGATGGCCAGAAAAGGGCACATTTCCTCTGTACAGCTACAAAACGGCGTCCCTGGAGCCTGGCTTTTAATTTGCATGGTCGACTAATTGAATTCCTTTGATGAAACAGAAAACATGCAAAAAAAAAGAGTTGACGTTTACACATGTCGATGACATATTTGTATTGAGCGTGTATGTTTGTGTCCAGTCTGTCCTTTTTAGTTCACACTCATGATTGATTATAGAAGGACTGAAAAGTGAAAAGCGACATTTCAAAAAGCTGAAATTAAACTTCCTGACACATTAAACCATGCAGATAACTACACAACCCTCTGTGGGATAAAAAAAATCACTCCCTCCCTCTAGATGTGGTTGGAGACAACAGTTACAGAGCCGACAGAGCTGACAGAAAAAAGATTTGGGTCACAGAGGTCAACCACCACATAATGTCACCATCCTAAAAATTGTGAGAAGCAAAGCACAGGTTTCTTTCCATGGTTCACTAACTTCTGGTCACTTTCCGTTCGTTCCCCAAACCATGTGCCCTGCAGGTGTGTCTTGTAGAGTGCCATGGTAACGTCTCTCCAGGCCTCAACTGGGAGATGTGCCGCAAGGTTGTGGAGAAGCCACAGGTACCCTCCCAGTCCCTAGGGGGCGCCATGCTGAAACGCTCCCAGGAGGATGTGGCCAGTCTGCTGCCCCTGGAGCAGGAGGATGGTGGACTGCCCTACTCCGGAGCCTTGCAGAGGTTTGACCATGTGGCCCGGGCACTGGGTCTGGATCAGCAGGGCGTCAGGAGCCGGACGACCCAGCTGGCGTCCGAGACCGTGGAGGGGAACCAGGAGGACGAGGACGAGGAGGAGGACGAGGAGGAAGACAGGGACGAGGGCGACGGGGTCGCCATCAACCTGACCAAACGCTTCGGCGGCTTCCTGAAGGGCAAGTACGGCTACAAGAAGCTGATGAACCCAGGGAGGTCCTACCAGAAACGTTACGGTGGCTTCATAGGCGTCCGTAAATCTGCCCGAAAGTGGAACAACCAGAAACGTTTCTCTGAGTTTCTAAAGCAGTACCTGGGCATGAGCACCCGATCTAGCGAGTATAACAGCGTCTCAGCTGACCTCACCCAACAAAATGAGGTCTAAGGCCTTTGTTGATACCTGTCCAGTCACTGTACAAACAAATCCTTTCGTCCACTCCACACTGCAGTTCTTCAGTTCACACAGTGACCTTCTAAACTACGCAACAGAAAGGTCATACACATTTCCTCTTGCTTCTCACACTTAGTCAACCCATCTCAACATTTTTACATGAGGACAAACCACAGCCTATTCCTCGGCCTAAAAGTAGGTCAAAGTTAAATCTGGCTATTGTTGTTGATAAAAAAAAAAGAAATCTTGATTTACTAGCTTGACTGTATCCCGGGAGGCAAGAAGCATCTCAGTTGGAAAACATTTTATGACTAAATACTTATTTTACAAGACGACACTCAGAGAAATCCGAGATAAACAACTCTGTAGAGATAGATCAGATTAGTTTGATAAAAGGAATGAGGGAAAGTTTCTTTCTTTAAAAGTTAGGCCTATTGCCCAGAGCGATATTCGATAATAATCTGCTCATACTGTCAACTACTATCCAATAGGCTCTGTCAAACACTGCCATCTTGTGGCTAAATTGAGAAAGACAACACTTGTCTGAATGATAACCTTGCATATCTAATGAGAGTCCTGTTGCTGGACTAATGTGACTTTAAAAATCCAATGGACATTGTAATATTTGGTTGAATTATACAAATATTTTAATTAATTATACAAGTCATGAAAAATCTGAGAACATATAGAGTTCAGGCACACAGGAAACATTGCCAGGTCTTCTATCTGCGATGATGATGCATTCGTTTCTCCTGATGAGATCTCTATGGTTTAATCCAAGGCTTCTGTCACTACATAGGGATCTAATCAGCTGTGTTTGTGTATATGAAACAACCTGTACGTATGTAAAGTGTTTATTTTGATAATTTCTTTCTGTTGTGTGAAATCATTTGATTGTTCAGAATAACAACTTGTAAATAGGAACAAAGTTGAACATACCAATAAAATAGTTTACTATTTCCTTTGTGGCTTGTCATGCAGCAAATGATTGTGTCTCGAGGTATTTTGTTTGTCGCTTGACTTCATGTTATCTCTTGCAATTCTGGTGGAAATGCAACTATTGTGATTACTTCATTCATCATCAATTAAAGGAACCGTATGTAAGAAATGTATTTCAATTAATCATAAAATGGCCCTGATATGTCACTAGACATTAGGAAATCATGCTAATTTCAAATACTTATATCATTGACAACAGTAGTCCGGCCAGGATATTGTTATTTCAAAAGTTGCAGCCCTCAACTGATGTTGATGTTGTGTTTTGTAATGTCATGTTGTGTTTTGGCCTGATGCGCCACCCTCCACCTATCTACTAATCACAAAGTCAGTAGTGTTTCGGCAACTTCGAGTCAGGGGGGAGGGGGAGGGGATACACCGCTCTACAGTAATTTGAAAGTGATTGCAGTACCAGTTTTGGCCACAATCTTACATATGGTTCCTTTAACATTTATTTGTTTAAGGAGGACTACAAAGCTTTCTGGTGAAGTGTATGAATCAAAGAGTTAGGATGATACACTACTTTTGACTAGGCGACTGTCAGGGGTTTCAGTACATTGACATGCTGTCTTTCTGGGAAATTCATTTTATCATTTGTCATTTACCATTTGTAACTGAGATAAGACAGAACAGCACACTTGGTTTGATATATATTTTTATAAAATGTAATAAAACTTAAGAATTACAAAAAGGTTTCAGATTACACAAAGAATTTCATAATAAGGTGTTACTTTTTTGCTTTGACACAAACTGACTTTATGGAACATACAATGACACAAGATACTCATGGACTTCGGTTGGTTATGTCTCATTTGCCTGGGCAGTTAGATGACAGAAGAAATTACCGTTTTAGTACTTAACTACAATGTGAACACAAATCCTTTCACTAAAAAGTATCTAAGTATCTGACTCGCATAGAGCAGACTCCCTAAGACATTCATGTCGTCTGTAGTACAAGCAGACATACAGTCTTATTCCTTGGAACTTTACACAAAAAAAGGTTGGAGGCTGATGTCTCTCAATCATACATATTATATTCCTTTCGTTAAAGGACAAGACAGAATATCAAAAAGATTCAAGAGTGGTCTTACAGTGCGATTGCACCATAGTAAAAGAAGGAACCACAAAATGTACACTTGACCCAACAGTTTGGTAAACTTGTGAAGGAAGTGTCAAATGACTATGGAAAAGGGGAACGTTGCTACACCAGAACTAATTTCTTTGTCATCAGAGATCTAATTTTTTTTACATCTTTTTTTGTCTCACTGGCAATCAATATAAGAGCACAATGATTATGACATAACACCAGAAACACTAGCCACTGAGTAAACAACAACAAAAAAACTCATTTTTTTATACATAAAACATCTCTTTTTGAAGAGAAAGAAAGAAAAAAGCTTCGGACGCTGTGGAATTCCACCACAGATCTGCATGGCTTTTACAGTGGACGCAGTGGGCCATGAGTGCCAACACTGCTCCACCAACTGCTGTAGTCATAATAAGCTGCCGTGTTTTATTTATTTTTCTTTTTTTATAACTCCTCTCATTAGGTCAATCTTACGCCTGCACCACAATTGACTTCTTTCTTACTGCATGGTCTTCAATATTCAATCAGTGCTGGAACAGTAACTGCCATCCCACTTCATACACAAATGTGTGCACACACACACACAGACACACACACACACACACTCACTCACTCACTCACTCACTCGTAGTGTTTGAGGAAGGGCGGGAAACCGAAGTGGCTTCTTTCGTAGGCGGCCATATTTATTTCTAGACTGCCATTGAGAAACGAGTCGATTCCTAGAACCGGTGTCATGTGGAGATGGGCCTCCGTTGACTCCTAAGGGAAATCCCCTTGGCTGATGTGGCAGTGGCTCAGAGACTGTTACACAGAACACCCCTGTGTGTGCAGGGGAAGCGTCTCATCATGTTCCAGTTTGGAGGAAGACTAGCAGATGTGGGCACCTCGAGACTCAAGACTCACCTCAGACAGGTAGAGTTAAGGGGAATGGCAGTGTAATACCTCTTTACTTCCCCAAAGCCTTAAGCACCAAAACATTTAAATCATGCTGTAACAAAGTACAATTACAGTTGTGAAATTTAATCACAAAAAGCATGCAAGTATAAAAGAACAAAAAACAAACAACAAAAACAAAAAAAAAACAACAAAAACATTTAAAAAGTACAAAACAGTTTAAGAAACAAAAAAGGTGCTTCTCTGGTGGTTAGCCTGTCCTCCTGTCTTTGGAAGAGGTGTTTCTTCAGTTTGAAAAGACAATGTCCCCCCCTCTCTCTATCTCTCTTTCTCTCTCGCTCTCTGCACTCTCTCAGTCCACAAACCGCTGACAGGCTTTCTTCCAGCGGCATGCGGTGCACCACTGGTCCCGGTGCTCGATGCCGTACACCTTCCGGCACTTCTTGGCCTCGCCGCGGATCTTTCTGGAACGTGAGGATCAACAAGTTCAGAAGAAAAAAAAACCCAAAAAACCCGGAAATCTCAAACATATTTTGAGACGTACACACTGACATAATGCAGTGTACAGAGACTAAGAGCTAAGAAACATTACAGAGTATCAGAGACAAGCATTCAGAAGTCACTGAAAGTGAAGTTGAGCATTAAGGTGTTTTGTTCAGAGGGCAAAGAGCAAATGACTTCAGTATTATTGTGTAAATGTATGTGTTCATCCTGTATCTAAAGCCATGTAAAATGTAGTTACATGGCTTCAGATACAGGATGAACACATACATTATATTTGGTTTCACAGGAGCACATCCATTATGAATGGCTTCCTTATGCTAATTAACAATCTCTGGTTAGTTTTTTGTCTGTGAAAGCACTCATACCTGGTGTTGCAGTGATTTCTGGGTGGTGAGACACTGGCTTGGACCGGCCTGCTGGGGGCACTGTGGTTCTGGAGCCACTGTTCACCAACACTCACAGAACGGTTGCGAAATGGCGCCACCTAGGAGTGAAAAGATTAAGAGTATGCAGTCAACAACAACAGAGGTGGAAAAAAGCACTCAACTGCAACTACACTCTGCAACAGCTCCAGAATTCTTTTCCAAACATGCACAGCCGTGACAGCTTATCATTCTGGATTTGCTCACACTCAGTCAAACAGGGATGTCGAAATATAATGCTGGCGTCAAAACAACTTAGATTATAGACGACGGAAAACAGAAACACTACTTGACGCAGACTTGGAAGATTAAAACTATGTTTATATGATTTTACAACAACACAATGTTGCGAAATACGCCTCTATAAATACACGTTGAACATGGCATACACTGAGAGCCACAGGCGTGTTTGTACGACCACATGTTTACAAAAGAGAAAATGGAGTCTGCAGTGAAATTCTCCCGAGTAGCCAGTAGGTGGGACCCTTGCACCAGCTGTCAGCGGTGTGGGGGAACAAAGGGAAGGTGGCTTGTGTGTTTATGACATCCTTTTAATGGCCACCCTGCAGGAAAACACTGCAGTATAAATTTGTCCCTCGAGACCGTCCTCTCACAAAGACAATAACCCTCAGACAAGAAGGACAATGGCTACAGGCAGGTGCATCGACTCTGACCGATCCAGTCCACTGCGCCGTCGAGGATTTTCCCGCCTCTGTGTTTATTTAGCTTGTTTATGCAGCAGCCAGAGTGGACGGCTTAGAGAAGGCATGGGTGGACGCGCCGACACACGCGGCTGTCTTAACACGAGACTGTTGGTCACCCCACTGGGATCAACAAGTGTTTATACACAAAGGCTTGGGGAGGGTATTGTGAGCGATGTTTTGCACGGGGATTTAGTATCCGAGTGACTGAGTGACGGTGAGTGTGTGTGTGTGTGTGTGTGCGCGCGTGCGACCGTGCGTGTGTGTGTTAATCTGAGTAATCTCACCTGTTTGTTTGTGGCGACGGTCAGAGGCTGCGTCCAAAGACAGGAGGGGGAGGTGGAGGGCGCTGCAGTGACCGCCTGAGCAGGGGGAGGTGCAGGGGCCTGTGGAGATGAGGTCACAGAGTAAACAAACAAACAAACACACACATGTAAACACACAATGGGTGTGCTAATAAGATTAATACAAACAAACAGAGTAATGCGTCACAGCCAGGTGCTCTGAGAGGCAGAGGACTAACATTTAAATAAACAATAATAAATTATTCAGGAAATGACAGTTCACTTGTTTCTGCTAAATCTCTAGTTTCCCGGCAGTGAAATGTGGCTTAATTAGTCTGGAAAAACACTGGATGCACAAATAGCCCGAGGGACTGTTTACTCATTATTGGACGAGGGAGCATTTTTATTTCTGAAAATACAGGAATATATAAACACAGATTTCGATAAGAAGCCATTACATTCCCATTACAATGCATCAGTGCATAAATCTACCCCTGGCTGAGTAGTAACCCAGGGAAGGCCGAGCTGGCAGTACCTCGTTGTAGGGCTGTGCCATATACCATCCTGATCATTCTTCTATATTGTATGAAGTTTCATATTGCAATATTGACAATATAGTTCTTTGATTCTTGAGTTTTTGCATAGCTTTGCTTTCTCCATTCTCCTTATGTGTGTATTTTTTTTATATTTAATGCAACTTTTACGATGCACGACAATATGATATGTTAACTTTGTATAAACACTATTTTATAAGAATACATTATATTCATTATATCGTATCCTATTGTATATCGGCATTTCTCCTCAGCTTATCGGGATGGGCATTTCTTAGCCGTATCGCCCAGTCCTACCTGGTACGAGTGCTCGCAGTGGACCTGCCAGAAGCTCTCGGAGGGCGCAGATCGGCTGAGGGGACTGGGCTCGGTTTTGGGGGGAGAGGGGATGTGCTGGGCAGCGCTGGAGGGGGACGCACAGGAGGGCCTGGCGGGGGCGGGGGCAGGGGTCAGGGCGGCGCCCCCGCTACTGACGGTCATCTGGTCCATGTCCTGGTAGATCTCGGTGTAGTAGAAGTCCTCCTCCCTCTGGGAGCGCTCCTGCTCCGTGCTCTGGCTATAAGGATCGGAAAGTACGTCAGACTCAGATGACAAATTATAGACTTTTTTCCCCCACTTTATTGTACACCTTTTCCACTTAATTTCAAACGATTCTTTTTTTTTAACAAATGTCATGTTCATATCCTGTTAGTCGCTTTGAGCAAAAGCATCTGCAAAATACAATAACCATAACTGTAAATATTATGATATGGATAATCATTGATTAACATATTGTTATGGTGCGTGTGATTTAATCCCAAAACAGCTTTGATCTGGAGGACTATGTTTCCCAAAGGCATTGGTGAGCGAGTAGAGCACTGTGGAAAATGAATGTGCAAAATGACCATCTCTCTATAATGCGCTTATGGTAGCTGTTCAATAACGCTTTCAGGAAATGTAGCCTGGTACAGCCCAAGCTGACACTGTACCCATTCCTTTACTGGAGGGCTAGAGAGGAAGCGCGCGGTGCGTACTGCCAGCTTGAGCCAGCTGGTCCCCACAGGGCACTTACCCCAAGTGCAGTGTGCGAATGTGCCGCTTCATGCCAACCACTGAGGTCAGAACCTTGCCACAGTTGCGCCAAAGACACCGGTAAGCAATCTTAACAGAGTTCTAGAGGGGAAAGGCAAGGGTGGGAAACAATGAGCACCGCATACAAAATTATAGTTCAGTGTCTTTCATTTCAAAACTGGTTTACACGCCGCGTTACGTCTAGTGCAACTAACACAACTAACTCACATCACTTTAGAGACAGATAGAAAGGTGTACACATCAATTAGGAAACAGAAATAAATAATTTACAGCTATGATCCGCACACTTCAATAACAAACTTATATTACATTTTTATTTATAGAGTGTTAGTGTACTTTGACGTTACACATTCACTTCAGAGTCAATAAACGACAACGACAATACCTAATATGGCCATGGTAACAACACCAGTGTGATCAGTCACCTTTCGTTTCCGTGGCGCTGGTTCGTCAAACAGAACCTGTTCCAGTTCCATGTCCAATCCCTCGTCGGTGGGTGGGACCGCACCCCTGTCTGTCTCCTCGATGGTTGGTGACGGGGCGGGGCTTGTGTTGCCATGGTCGGAGCTCCAGTAGCCGCTGCTGCCGCTGTCGGACAGTTCACCTCCGCCACATTCCACCCCACTGACGGCTGGACACATCACACCACAGGCCACAGAGTCACACACACACAACGAGAGAAAAAGAGGCTACGTTTAACAAAAATGATATGTACAGTATAAGACATTAAATAACAATACAGAGGGACAATACAGAACTCCAGAACGTCATCTGTAATATAGCACAATCAAAACTAAAATGATGTCTGAATAAACTGTTAAATTCTACTTTTTTTTATCTGCAAGTGGCATAACTCTGGCTTATCCTGCGTTGACTTAATTTGGGCAGTTGTGGCCTACTGGTTAGGGTTTCGGGCTTGTAACCGGAGGGTTGCCGGTTCGATCCTCGACCAGTAGGAACGGCTGAAGTACCCTTGATCAAGGCACCTAACCCCTCACTGCTCCCCGAGCGCTGCTGTAGCAGGCAGCTCACTGCGCCGGGATTAGTGTGTGCTTCACCTCACTGTGTGTTCACTGTGTGCTGAGTGTGTTTCACTAATTCACGGATTGGGATAAATGCAGAGACCAAATTTCCCTTACGTGATCAAAAGAGTATGTATACTTATACTTACTTATACTTATACTGTAGCTATCTGACACTGAAAAAGTTTTACCTTACTATTATGACACATTTAAAGACCACATATGCCAGACGTAAAAAATGACGTTGATATTGATGTGTTGTTGTGTTACGGACTCACCTGGTTCTACCTGAGACGGGCTCTGGACCAGCGGACTGCATGACAAGCTGGTCAGCACCATGGCCGCCATCATCTCATCCATGTCCACAGACACGGGGCTTCTGTAACTGGAGTGAAAGAGAATGAGGGTAGGCACAGGAACATGAATATTTTCAATATCAATGAAGGCTATTAACTATGGCCATGATAATTTCAACAAAAAAACGTCATATTATATTAATGAAACGAATGAATATGACTATAGAATATTGTATGAATGTAAAGGGAAAAAATGGTGTATTGAACATAAAATGACACGATATATTGATTCTGCAAGACACAATCCTGTTGATTCGCTGTCAGAATGGTATGGTAAGTCTGAGCCTGTGCAGACTTCACGTCATACCTTCTTGGTACGTCAATGCAGGAAGACACAGAGCGAGTGGGGTGGGAGTGAGAGGCGAGTGGAGGGTTGGGGGTCGTCCAGACGTCCTCCTGCTTGCGGACGATGTGCTGGTTGAGCTGGGGGAGGAAGATGTTCACCTGGTTGTCCACGTGGTTGTGCTGCTCGACCATGCCACAGCACTCTTGGCCTCCGCAGAAAACATACACCTACAGGAGGGCAGGAGAACAGCGGCCGCCATCTTTAACACCACACAGCGAGGTTCAGCGCAAACGTCCAACAAAAATGTTTTGCACAAAGAGGATGTCTGCATGCAAAGCACTAAAACGAGATTGTTCACGTGTGAAGTTTCACTTCCTATGCGTCTAAAAGGGTGCAGCAAATCTGGTTTCAAACACACTGTTTATGTTTTTATCGTATGCTTCGTCGTGTCATGTATTTGATGTGCATTTACGCCTTTTATTTTGAAGCACGTTACTGTATGTCAATACTTGTCATGGTAGTGTGGTAGCTAAAGAACTGGACTAGCATGAAATAGCCAGCAGCCAACCACACCATAGTGCCCCTGGGAAAGGCCCTTAAATCGAGCTGCTTCATGGGGCAGTCCCTGCAATTGGCCTTGGTAAATCAAATAAACTTGACTAAACTTGACCTTTGAAATGAAATCTACAATCACAAACACATTCCTAATTCCTAGTCAAACATTCTTGACTCCATTCAAATTCCCAACAGTTCTCCAGTGTTTGCTTGAGTTCCTTTCCTGACAGCACTTTAGCATGGACGCGGCACTGATCAGCGGTGCGTTCAAGTGCATTCGGCAAACAGTGGCAAACGTTCATGGTGAATATGTTTTCTCTGAACAGCTCCCATGTTACTTTACTTTTAGAGCATCTAGCCACCACTGCTGTATGAGAGACCTACACCACCTCTTTAAGACGGCACCTGCACCATCCTGGGAGGTCTTTCAAGAGACTTTCAACTAGAAACGCTTGGAACTTGCGGCTACATTGCACTCTTTCCTCAATTCAGAAAAGACACGGGCACTACATGTCGATATATGGCACATGCTCCATCGCGTTTTTGGCCTCACGCCCACCTCCCCCGTCTCAAATCACCTTCTGGCCCGGGTGCAGCTTGACTCTGATGACGCCGTGAGGTCTCGGGCCGAACCCCAGACACGACGTGCCGGCCTCCGCCTCGCCCTGATGCTGATGTGGAGGCAGCTGCGGCGCCTCCTGGTGGCCGTCGGAGGGGTGGCAGGAGCCGCACACCAGCGCGCCCATGGTGGAGCGCTTTCCCAGCCTGCTCTTGGGCAACATATTTCGCTCTCAACAGAATCCTTGCAGTGTCCGATCCAGTTCAACAGTGACCAGTTCCAGTCGATTCCCACAGAGCCGGAGCGGCTCTCTTCCCACAGGACGGATATGAACACAGACACACACACACGAGAGAAAGCTGTTGGTGAGAAAGAGAGAGAGAGAGAGAGAGAGAGAGAGAGAAACAATATGCTGTGAGACTGCTGGTGCTTCTCCGGCTGAGTTTCATGAATATTTAGATACTCTGAATCACACAAGGAGAAAGGGGCATATGGACCCTGAGGTGATGGGACACCATCATAACAGCATGAGGGATTTGGACTAGTGGAGCGAATCATCTGTCTGTGTTTTTAACACAATGTAGTTGGATCACTGGTGATGATCAGTGTATACACAAAGACTAATAGGAACCTATTAGCATGAATTAATTAATTAGCAATTAATTAATTAATTTATATAGGCTAACAATGAACACAGTCTTGAGGTGTTTCTAAACAACCAATACAAATTCAATTACAGAATCTAATTACAGTATTCAGATATTAGGCAGCACTTGCACTTAAGCAACACTATTCATTTGTGGCCAGAAAGAAATAATTTTGTGCAAGCTTTAATGGAATTCCAAATCATACCTCAACACACACCATCTCAAACTATAAACACTACATTAGCACAGAAACGGGCTATCTGAAGTGCAGTACTAACTTGTTTAACGTCAGTTTTAACTTCTCTTTATATGACACATCCAAATACTTGCTAAAAGTACCTTAAAGAAGCCTGATGACCTTGGAAACTTATTTTCATTTTTTTTTTCTATTTAAGTCCACACTGTCTCCCCTACAATCCCCTTCAGAGATATGGCAGAGCAGCAGGAGGGCCTGTTCACTGGCAAACACTTCCCGTAATAGAGGCCTGGCAACTCCCAGCCCCCACCCTTGTCCCACCTTAAGAGGACCCACATACTCTCTCTCTCACACACACACACTTAAAAGGGGGAAGGGCTGACAAAAAAATAGCCAGTAAGAAAATACCCTGCCCTAAATATTAAGTGCGCCACTATAAGGGAAATGAATCCTGAATAGCCATTAATTCTAGAAGAGAATTAACAGGAATCGGGGCCAGACCTGAGGCAAAAAAGACCAAAGTTGTTCCACGAAATAACCTACCTAAAAAGAGATACATTCTCAAGAAATCATCAAGACGTTAAACAAACTCTAATTGGCCGATTTAAATGGGTTGACTGATGCAACTCTAAACGCCTTTGTTGTAAGCTGAGGTGATTCATCGTATTCAAAGTCCAAGCGGCTGAGAAGTGACTTCGTCTGACAACACTGTTGACAGGGGTCACACTGCATTAAACCCACTACTGCCACTGTAAGTCATTTCAGTCGCATGAAAGCAAGCTGGTCTCTGGGGACTTTTCATTTGTCTTGGGATCTCTAATCACAAGCTGTGGTCACATTTCATATTTCCTCTTTTCCAGTAAGAGGTGATTCACCCACACTGTGGATAAACTGCCATTAGCCCTGGTTGTGAAACTCCCATGCCCGCTTGCATCACTGCAGCTGTTACCATACTGTAAACTGTTACTGTATGGTCACTGGGCCAGTAGGCTATTCAACTGGAATCTTGTGCAATGCAATCCTGGCTCGCAGTCCAGCTGGATATGCAACTGTCCTGTCAATGCTGAACTGCTGTACACAACGTTTCAAGTGAAACGAGATGATCAAGCCTTTTTACAGGCAGAAATAAAATTCCATTACAAAATGTTTGTACATATCCTCAACGGGCCACCCACCATGCACACCGTTTCACTCATTCAGTAGAGACCAGTGCTGCATATATTATGGTATAATTACATAAACACAATTGGAAGTTATTAAACAGCAATGACACTATAGCACTGACATCTCGCATACAAACATCCGAGTGGAACAATGGAACATGCACTCGATCATTGAGCGAATTCTGGTCCATTCACAACAAGCAATATAACATAGCAAGGGCGGGCGGGGGGGGACTTTATGTGCATATGACGTCAGTCGTTCGCTCGCGCTTCGAAAAAGCCACCACAACAACCTGATATGCGACCCTCATGCATTCAACGGCGGTGAGCTGCGTGTTGATAGCAGCGTGACGTTAACGTTAACGGTTCGAGCGGAACGCCGCATGGTAAAAGCAAAATGCCAGAACAAGAATAAGGAACCATTAATGCAACCGCGTGCTTATCCAAAGGAGAAAGAAAATGGAAACAAAAACAACGCTAACGAATGTTTTGATGAATGTTGACAACGTATGTGAACAATGTAGCTTTCTGTAAACACAGCACACAACCACGATATCACAATTGCTGGGTGCACAACGACCTTATTTCGGACTAACATTACCGTCACAATGTAAACTTGAATTGCTCTGTGGGTTTTCATTAAACAGACATTTCAAACATAATAGGCTACAGGAAGAAAACGGATTTTCAAAATGTATACATAAATGTTACCATCGATTTAAAAAGTTGAGTGTTCTAGCTAGCATACAGCCAAGTGTAAAACATGAGCATGCATGAATCAAACGAGTGCAACAAATTCTTAGTTTTCATACCAACAAAATGTTTAAAACATAACTTCACATAGTAAAATATGGACTGCAGCAGCGAAAAATACATTTAAACGGCATTTAGGCTTAAAAAAAACAACCAAAACTTTCAATGGACATTTCACACCTACCTCTGCCAGTTTCCAACACACCCCCTTCTGCAAAGCTTGCTCTGACCGGCTGTAACTTGAAAATGCTCTTTTCAGTGCCTAGAAAGGGATGTGAGGTTGAGGAAAACCTGTCACGGATTTCCCCCAACTGGATTCTCCTTCTGCTCGTATGTTTACGAAGTCGACGACGAAACACTTACTACTCGAAGTGATGCAAAATAATAATTCCAAAAATGTATTTTGGTCGAAGCAACCTTATGTCCTGCGAATGTTCGGTGATGTTCTATTGAACGTCTGGAGTTAAAACGTGCATTTATGTGTTAAAGTGAAAAAGAATGGAACAGAAAACTCCACTCCAGGCTTTGCAGAATACCTTTGAAAGCGAGTTCTGCTCTTGTAGTAAACAACCGAACCATGTGGTAGGACAGTTAGCGTTCATTGGATCAGTAAGTCACACGCCCTACAGTTCCAAGTTGTTTACCCAGGAGTTGTAGGGTTGGGAAGCACAAAGACGCTATATAAGAAATATATCACAGCCCCACTTAACAGGAGTTATGGTCAGTAGTAGCCGATTCTTTCAAATGTCATATGCTATTGCTGTGGCAATATGTGGCAAACTAGAAATGCACCCTTTTGAGCAAATAGCTTAAACTGTCATATTTAACAGTATGAACTGTCATATTTAACAGCATGAACAAACATTGCATATTTGCAATTTAAAATTGCAGCGTCAATAAATACGTCAATATTATTGACAATGACACTGAATACTGTGGACATGTTATTTGCATTTGAGTCTTGCTCAAGCTGCAGATCTATTGCAACATGATGATAGCAGCAGATAAGTAAAACTGGAAGAATGGGGAACGCCATTCTGCAGCCGAGATACAAGCTCTTTGTATATTGTTGAGGTGCCATGTTTCACTGGACAAGAATAAAAACAAAAGAACGTGATTGCTGCATTGCCAGGTTTGGGAGGGGGTTGGGTGGACTCTATCTATGGATTACATAACATAAGCAGAAGCTTTCCAATGCCCTGCCGCGTGAGTGCCATTGGTGGGAATCTGTGACGTAGGTTCCCATGCATCCCGCGCGTGGCGGGCAGGGTACGTGATGTGCGTGTCCTACGTGTCTTGGTGCACGTGGTGTAAAAGGCTCCTACAGCACGTCGGCGGCAGTGTAAAATAGGAGTTTACCAAGTGACTAACTTACCGATTATTTCGGGACAGATGATGAAATGCTGACTTGTTGGTGAAATGTTTACTTTTTGAGTAGATGTACAATTATTGCACATTAAGAGAAAATCGTGCTTACATAAAATCGTGTAAATTAGTTGCACAAGTTGCTTTCAACAAACAAAACTATTTGAGCTTAACCAAAGTCCTTTTAGACAAGTCCCTCCACTCGGCGGCCATATACCAACGTTTTATGGGCACTCATCGGGCACAGTCTTTGGGTCGAACTGCGCGTGCGCAGGGCTTCACGACATCAATCTTGCTCCAGCGGCGAGATCACAACACATGATTGGCACGATGTCTTCACAACACAGCATATGATTGGCTCAATGTATTCACATGTCGACGTTTTGCCGAGGAAGGGGTGGGATATGTGTAGACAACGGCCATATTGGCGTGACAAACTAGCCCCATGCATTTCTATGGAGGATTTTTTGAGTGCTGTGTCTCCTCATTAGAAAGTCTCTGGCTTAACGCAGTCTAGTCGCGCACGCATGGTGTCTTTGGTGATGACAGTGAGTTCAGTTTTAGGCTGTATGATATAAAGCATAAAATTCCTCTATTTATGAAAAAAAAAAAATAGAAATCTGCATTTCCTCTTTCCCCTTGTGGAAAGAGGAAATGCAGATAAACGCTATGATGTCAACTGTTAGCCACCGTGCTAGCCTGTTCACTCTTCCCCAATTTAAGCATCGTCATCACTCTTGTTATGCTTCTGTTCTGTGTAACATGGGGATTTCTCATAGAGATTTCTCCATAGTCAGTAAAAGAAATGTAGGCCTACCAAATTTACTTACCATGGGCGCGAAAGTTCTTTTCTTAATTTATTCATGTCAAAGGTCACCATCCAATCAAACCAGAACAGATGCTGCCCTATATATCATTTTGTGGCAAGAACATGGAACAATGCCGGTAAAACAATAGCACATCTCAGATGTAACACAATAATAATAGTTCATGTGTTATACAAACCTAATGTTTTAACTGCATTCGATTATTATAATTTATTTTTTTCTTTTCCAATGAAAGTTGTACTTGTATGACCTCATAAGTTAGATTTGAGGTAATACAGTCAGCCTAAGTGACATCTGAATTAACATATGTGTGTATTTAATACATCTGAATTTTATTGATGACTGGAATATGTGTCAGAATTGTAGAAACTGTGAATGATATGGAAGCCTTATATCTCAGTTGACAGGTTCCACACTGATCTCATGAATTTGTGGACAGCCTGTCTCTAACGTAAGAACATGTCAACACTTCAAGTGCATTTTCAGTTTGAATTGAGTGCTTTAAAATATATATATATATTTATCAATAAGATATTAAACAATACATAACCCACAAAATAAAATGGTTGGAAAGACAGAAGATACGAATACATGCATATAAATAACAGTAGATGGTGCCACATTCAAGCTGTCTATTGAGAGATGGATTCGTCTGTGTCGAGGGCTCTGTCTGGTAGTGGAGGGGCAATTTCCTCTCCTTTCTCCCCTTCCTCTTCCTCATCCTCGTCTTCAGGTGGGGGAACAGGGGGTGGGGTGGGGCACTTGATCCGTCTGCTCACCCTGGCGTACATGGCCTTGGAGTGCCTGTCCTCCAGGGCGGCGATCTCCTCCACCTCTACGGTGAGGGTGTGCTGGGGGAGGTGGGTGGGGTCGGGGAGCGACGTGGCGTAGGGTTCCAACTGCGTCACAAACTGGTAGGAGGGCACGTCCAGCGGCTCCCCCGAGCTCTTGGACAGTTCTGGAGTCGCTTGTTTTAACGTGTCGGATATGGTCTCGTAGTCATGCTGTGAGCGGACCTCTGGAATTTGGAGGAAGCTCGGAGGATGCTCGGAGGTGACCTCGCCAGAGTGGTTGGCCCTCAGCTCGGGTTGTGCCCTTGCCCATCCTTGTATGGACCCCTCAGGCTCGCTGTGAGTGGGACTGACCACTGAGACTGCTGGAAGCGCCGACTGCACGTGCGATTCCACTTCTCTATGAGGAGCTATTATTGGTGTGGCGTGAAGCTCGTGCCTGGTGGTAGCTGTGCCATCTACGTATAGAAAGTAATGATAATATGTAGTGAGAAAACCAGCACTTCATTTGTTACTGGGAGCTGGTTTGTAATCCCTCACCAGTATAAACTTGGATTTGGGGGAGTGGGGATGAGGACAATCAAGAAAGTCTCAGCCATCAGCAATTTCGATGATCTCTTCGCAATCGCAAGCATTAGGCACCCAAGGGTGGAATGATTGGTTTTGATTGCATTACGCTAAATCACAACGTTGGCCAAGCTTGTGGTTGTCCAAAGGGTTCAGTTACCCATTTTGCCGCCGCCATTTGTCACAGTGAGTCCGGCGGGTGTTCCGTTGCCCACCTGCGAGTCCTCTGGGAACTCACCTGTAAGGTGTCAGAGAACAGGTTTACCGTTAGGCAGAGGTCATCAAACAGCAACAAGGTGTTATTCTATCATTACACCGTAGGCAATGCAGATGTTATTCTCTTGGCCAAACACATGGGTAACTTGATATAATCTGTTTCTTTTGAGTGTAGTGAATTGTAACTTTAGCAGTCCATCATTTCTCTCACTACACATCAAGGGATTCGGAATATTTTGCAGAATATTTCTTTCGGTACCAGTATACAATCATATGGTTATGGTTCTTGGCAGACAGTAAACATCATCAAATGTAAAAAAAAACATTATCAACAAATCTTTTACAACATTAAAGTGTACGGGTCATTTTAAACTCTTAAAGGCATGCAAAATGTGTTCTATTCAAAGTTACTAGACTGAATCTTTGGAATCTTTGTGATCATTAACTAGCTTACAGCTCCTGAATCACAATAGAGTAAGTTTCCAGTTTTCTACTCTGCGTCTATTGTATTGGCTACTGATTGTGTGCTCAGAGGGACCTACTGCGTTGTGATGTGTGGTTTCTCCAGGGCGTTAAAGCCGCGCCATTGCCCTCAGGAACAGTGCTGAGCTCTGGAGAATCACACGTGTAAACAAACAAACAAACAAACAGACAGACAATCGGTGAACTTCAGAAGGGTTCAGAGCAGGATAATGGCATGATGGATGAAGAGAGCTGAGAGCTGAGGAGTGAAGCCCAAAAGGGCCCCTTTTTTATTCTAGTCTGAGTTCTAGGGGTCTGCGTTGGCTGAGGGAGGGAAGGAGGATGGCGGGGATTTCGTTCCGGCTGTTCCACTCTAGTACAGTAGAAACCTTGCCTTGTGACAAGGCACAATATCAACACATGCAGTCTTCTGGTGGTAAGGGACCCTTAGTACAGATTAGATTTCCGATACAAATGGATAGACCCATTAGAACAGCTCTGTTTTAATCCTGACGCCCCAGATCTATGGCAGAGTATAACATTATGTCTGGATTGACCAGCTTAATCCAGTTTAATGTATACACATATGTGTATGTTTGGGCTAAATGTTGTCATGCCTCTTAATACGGCAATATGTTTTATACATGGATTTGTTTCCAATAAGGAGTCAGTGGGGCGGGCGAGGAGGGATGAGGGAGAGCTTTAGCGAGTGTGAATGCACATGTGCTGTATTATCTCTGTCTCATGTCTCGAGGACCCCCTCGAAAACGAGATGCTTCATCTCAAGGGGTTATCCTCCTAGCAATGAATTTCAATTTCAAACCAGCGTAATCCAGTGAAACAGGTACGGGGAGGTATGTTTATGACTCTAACTCAGTTCGGATGCCAAAGTTCGGATGCCAATGACACATCATTTTAAATGTGACGAGGCTGTCACGGACTGATTCCCTGTGTCTGATACTGTGATGGCACACAAGGAGCATGCACCGGTCATCATACCCTCTTCATCGCTCTTGATTTCATCAATGGCAGGATTTTCCCTTGCAGCTAGGGCGTCTTCCAGTTTAACCTGTGAGAAACATCCAGCACAATCTAGTGGTGAGTGAGTAGGTGAGAGTGAGATGACACACACACACACACACAGACACACAGTGAGGCATCATTCATTTGCATGCGACCAAAACAACATTTTTCTGTGTGTATGTGTGTGTGGGTTGTCAGAGCAGGCAGCGCAGATAAAGCGATTCGGACCACGCCTGGCCTGGTTACATACCACTCTAACTAGCGTGGAAGAGCTTCGTTCCACCCCTGCACTCGGCTGCTCCAGTTCAAAAGTATGCCTGCAACACATTACAAGTGATCAGCAAGCATCACGCTTTTTCACAGAAAATACCAGCATAAACACTGCCACACCCTTCTAAATGTGTCAATGTTGATATCTTTCTTGCTAATTAGTGCCATACTGTGTCCAATAGCTGATTGAATCAATAATAATTAGCCTTCAGTGAAAATAACTGAATCAAGTTAAAAACAGTGACTAGGCCTATGGCTTCCAGGATTTTATTTTGAAAATTGGCTATCTATTGCCCTCTGGTGGTGTGTTTTTAAAAGTGTATGTTCATGTATTTGCAATTTGAGTAATCCATAATGTTTTTGGAAACATTGCTATGTTATCTCAGCACACATTGCTAAGCAGTATTATAGTTTCCTATCAGCAATAAATCATCATTTTATGAGCACCATTTCAGCTCATTAAACAGGCACAGCACAGAAATGCCAAACAATCCAATGTAATTACACTTTCTCTGCGAGGCAGGCCTAATGTACCTGCTCTTTTTTCTATGATTGGGTGAGCCCAGGTTAACCCTAAGAGAGACGTGGAAAGTATCTGATCTATAGTTGTCCACCGCAGTCTACTTTTGTGTGGTTTTAGTTACACCTCATTCCTAGCAAGCTCAGCGAGCTGACAAAACTTGATTGTTTTGTTTTGGAATGTGCAAGGCAGTTCTGTGACTCATAACAACCGATACTGACGCCTGCAGTCCTCCGGCTTTACAAAATGACCTACGAGACACCTCTCGTATTAGACTCTCGTAAACATGACTGACAGCAGCCACAGCTCAGTATAGCGCATGTGGCATTTTGACTACATTGTTTTAAGCTTTAATGGTGTATGATGTCATGTTGGTTTGAGATGTTTGTCAGGAGGAGCGAACGCACCTCTTGTATTCTTCTCAGCAAGGTGCTGGTCACAGAGAGGTTGTGATGTAAAAAATAAAGAAACTGCACAGTCTTTTTCAAGATGCAGTGGACATTTTAAATTTGGCTGTAGAGCATGTTGGTTTGAGGTGTCTGCTACTCAACATATAGGAAAAAAAGATATACACTAAATACACTACACATGTACTAGAGAAGCTATGGAGCCCCTAAAGGGACAAAAAAAAAACACTAGGAACTTTTGTGTGCGCACCAGACATTTTCGTGTGCGCACCAGAAACCTTTTTTTTTTGTGTACATGTCCCCTTAGGGGCTCCGTAAGAAGCAGCGTGCCAAATGTGGCTTATGTGGTTTTATAAGCTTCTATGGTGGTAGTGTAGTTATACCCACTTTTGGCAGGTGGTGCAGAGGTTGATGAGGTTGATGATGATGACGAGGAGGAAGATGAGAGAGAGAGCCGTAGTGAGAGTCGACCCTCCGCCCGCCACCCAGCTCTGCAGATCCGCTACGAGGGGAGCCATAGCACCTGTGGGCGAGACGGAACAGAGTGAGAACTGACAAGAAGCAGAAAGGCGAAGCGAGGAACACAGAAAGGTTCTCTGGCTCATCTCCATTAAGGAACTTGCTTTAGAACGTATTTACAGGAGGCAGACTTTTCCTCTACAATTGGAATTGCTCCTTCTTCGTTAATCTGGTTACCCTGTTATGTGTCCTTTCCCAAGGTTTCATTTTCAGGTCTCTCTCTGCCAATGGAATGTCTCTGTGGGTGCAATGGCACGTGTCCCTGCACAGTGTTTTTCAAGATGCAGTGGACGTTTTAAGGTGTTTGATGGCATATAGAAACCTGCTTTAAGTGGCCCTCTCTTGAATCTCCCCTTGGGGATCAATTAGGTATCTATTTATCTGTCTATCGATCTTCTTCTAGTTCATCCCAAAGGTGTTTGATGGCATATAGAAACCTGCTTTAAGTGGCCCAGTCAAGTTCTTCCACACCAGGCTCGCCTAGCAATGTATTTATGAACGTCCCAAGAGGACGCCCCAGAGGTGGATACTCGTATTTATACTTTAGTGAACAAACCAATCAGAGACCTCCATTATCTCATTACCAATCACAGATGGCAAAACTACAAAACGAATACCTTTTAGTTATTTCTGTGTTCAGAACACCACATATTTACTACTCAATTCTGATATTTTTTCAGTCGTCTCATAACAGCAATATGCCTCAATATGCCTCTCTTGAATTTCCCTGTGGGGATCAATTAGGTATCTATTTATCTGTCTATCGATCTATCGATCTATCCCTCTAAAAGGAGGTGATAGAACATTGGCAGAGAGAGACTTGAAAATGAAACCTTGGGAAAAGACACATAACAGGGTAACCAGATTAACGAAGAAGGAGCAATTCCAATTGTAGAGGAAAAGTCTGCCTTTTTCAAAAATAGTTTCATTTAGCACATGTTTTTATCCCAAGTGGCTCAGAGTACAGATAAAAAATAAATTTCTGTATTTTCTGTAAATACTGTATTAAAGGTACATTATATAGACAAAAGTATTGGGACACGTGCTATTGCACACAGAGACATTCCATTCTAAATTCATACAATGCAGCTGTAACAGTTTACACTCTTTCAGAAAGGATTTCCTTTCAGAAAGGATTTTAAAGTGCCCATTCATTCAGGAGAGTATTTGTGACGTCAGGATGTTGGATAGGAAGGCTTGGCTCGCAGTACTCTTCTAGTTCATCCCAAAGGTGTTTGATAGAAACCTGCTTTAAGTGGCCCAGTCAAGTTCTTCCACACCAGGCTCGCCTAGCAATGTATTTATTAACGTCACTTTGTGCACTGGGGTACAGTCACGCTGGAACCAATAAGGGCTTGCCCGAACTGTTCCCAAAAAGTTGGAAACATTTAATGTCCAAAATGCCTTGGTATACTGAGGCATTAAGATTTCCCTTCACTGACCCAATCCCAACCCTTGAAAAATAACCATTAGCCATATCCTTCCACCAGCGTGACTGTAAACAGTACTCAATGCAGGGTCTATAAAAACATGTTTAAGTGATTTTGGTCTGGAAGAGCTTGGCTAGCTATGCAAAAAACAGGATTATTTACATCATCAAACACCTTTAGCATGAACTAGCCCAGAAATTTAGAGCCAGGCCTTCTTGTCCATAAGTGCCTGACCTCTTCAATACTCTTCTGAATGAATGGGCAAAACTTTCCAGAGTCTTGTGGGGAAAAAAAATCTTGTCTAAAATCTTGTGTAAATCCTTCCCAAAAGAGTGGGAGCTGGTGCCGCTGTAGAGATAGGACCTACTCCATCTTACATGCACATTTATTAATGTAGCAGACACTACTGTCATATATTACAAGGGATTACATTGTCCCCACGCAACTTGGGGTTAAATGCCTTGCTCAAGGGCACAAGTGTGGAAGCCAGGAATTGAACCCACAGCTTTCAGGTTACTACACGCTAGCCCAGCTCCTTAACCACTACACTACCACGGCCCATATAGTAGTATATAGGATTTAAGAATGGGATGTCAATGAAGTTCCTGTGGATGTACTGGCAGGCGGCCCAGTATTTTAGTGTGTTTTCTTCTCCCTTGTTTCTCATGATCTATAAAATTACTCAGAAACATTACTAAATGCAATGAATGGGTGGTGTTAGCGTACTGGTTGAGGAGCTGGGCTAGCATGTAGTAGCCAGAAAAGTTGTGAGTTTAATTCCCGGCTTCCACCATTGTGCCCTTGAGAAAGGCACTTAACCCCAAGTTGCTCCGGGGATAATGGCCCTTGTAATAATACATTATGGAAGTCACTTAGGATAAAAAGCGTCTGTTAAATAAATACATGTAAATGTAAACAAGACTCTGGTCAATACAGAGCTCAAAATAATGGATGCAGCCATTCATCACCCAATAGAACACTGTGCTCCATGCAGTTCTGTTCCTGAATTATTATCAATGACACCAATGAATGAATTAATTATTAAACCATGAAGAATTAGTTATGTACTGGCCTATCAAAAAGCAAAAAGCATTCAGACTTCTTGCATGAGTGGCCACAATCAAGCAAATGGACAAGTATTTTTTATTCATTCACTTTCTTATTTGTTTATCCATGCAAATTTACAGATAAATGGAAATACTGAGTGGTTTGAATTCTATAGAAATGCTGATAGGAACTGATACAGGAAAAACATGAAAGCAAAACTTTGTCAGAATGACCACACTGTGTGCTGCTAGTGCCATCGAAGAAAAGTAATTATTTTAGTGAATGATTAATTCACTATTTAGTTGTGGCTTTTGTATTGTTACAGGATACTTTACATAGTGTGCAGTGTATGTGTTATCAAGTCATCTATAGATAAGTACTAAAGATTCCATGTGATAGCAGATGACGTCATGTCATCCGGTTCACATTTTTCAGCACCTTGCGGGCACTGTCCATTGCGAAGCAGTAACTTGTTCTGGGTTCCGACCATTAGCATGGGCTAAATAGGAGCTCTGTTTAGAGACAGACGTGAATGAGGAAGAAGGCGCCTAAACACCATAAAACCTGCAGCAATGGCCACCCTTCACAAATTAAACTGCCGGAGGTCACATACATGACACAGGAAACATTCACAGTGCATGTGCTATAAAGAGGAGTCTTGTGATCAGTTTACGGAAGATATTTTGCAAGCAGATAGCCATTGCGTGCCTTATCGATCTGATGAACGAGCAAACCTGTTCTCTCTTATGTATTTAGTGGATTTGAGTTCTCCAATAATGTTTATTTAAATACTCCACTGTTGCTGCTTGGCATGATAAGTAAATACCAGGCACCAGGTTAGGACTTTGTCCTTAGGCTAGAGAGAGAGCTGTATCAAGTGGCTTAATCAGTAAAAATCCTGTTCAAGGTAACAGGATTAAATGTGTATCCTTAAAATGTATTTCCTAGAGGACAGATATTTACATACAATGTCCTATGTAAATAGGAATGCTTTGTTTAACAGATCTATTCAAATGGACTTTGAAGGTTTACTGTCTGAGGAGTATTTCATGTTGTTATATGCTTCGGGCAAAGAAAAATCTTATGTAAAACATGTCACACGGATCACACCTCTGTTTGATTTGACAGTAGGAGCGATACTTTCAACCACACCCAAAAACCAAATCAATAAAACACAAAGCAAGCACATCACAACGCCTTCCTGCAAACTGAATTTCATAAATACATAAGTGATAATAATACTTAGATACTTGGTCATAATACTTTAGATTTTCCCTTCCATATTGTCAGGCAGATGGACAAATGAAAAAGGCAAAGAACTGTACTGAACTGTCCACTGGATTATACAGTATGTATTTATAATCTGTAGGTCAGTTTTTAATGTAAAGTCAAATGTATGTTAGCTTTGCTCTCTGCCTCTACTTACATGTACTACAGAGTGAGGCTCGTGTGATTAGACAGAAGAGACAGGCTAACTAGCCCGGGAACTAGCCGGGAACAGGTACAGCTTGGTGAGCGAAGAGTCGCGGGAAAGAGAAAACGCAGAGAAATACTCACCGGACGAGTCCTTCACTCTGACCGAGTTTGACCAGGTGGGAGATGGCTGCCCTCGGAGAGACTGAAGAGCTCAAACCAACAGCTGTAGCTTCACACCAGCATCATCCTGCATGATATACAACTGCCAACACCTGCTGCATCTGATCTCTGTCCGTCTGTCCGTCTGTCTGCCTCTCTCTCTCTCTCTCTCTCTCTCTCTCTCTCTCTCTCTGTTCTCTGGCTCAAACAGCTGGCATCTGTTTTACAGTATCCACCCTCCCTGTGGTTTTGGTGTGTGTGTGTGTGTGTGTGTGTGTGCATGTGTGTGTGCTAGTGTGTTTGTTCCTTTTGCAGACTTTAAACATTCAAACATGACACTAACAGAAGTTCATGAGAAATACACACACAAAAACTTCCTTGTTCTCTCTCTCTCTCTCTTTCTCTGTGTCTCTATCTCTCTCTATTATACCAATATAGCCATATATTGCAGCTCAGTATATAGATAGCATATAATAGAGGATGATATGGCATGAAATAAAAACTACTATTACTGTTAATACTATTACTGTTCTCCCCACTGTTAATCTTTTTGTCCTCTTCCCCTCTCTCTCTCTCCCTCCCTCCCTCCCTCCGTATGTTCTCTTGTTCTCTCTCTCCCTCCCTCCGTCTGTTCTCTTGTCCTCTCTGGCTCGTCGCCACACCTGTTTTTATGATCCTCTCGCTGATACGACCAGAATGACTTGAACTGTAAAGCAGCTCTTGGCTTTAAAGTATCTCCCTGTCCAAACTAATTCATGAAACATGACTAATTCTCAGATATCGTGGACAGGTATCTTTTCTTGCTAGTTCAATGGCAGGCAGATGTGTATAACAAGCAAATGATGAGGTGCAATGGCAGACGGATTTAGCTTAATTTCTACATTTGCACAATGTAAATTCAGGATTTACCTACATTTATATTGAAATAGTTTTTTTTTACCACAGCTTCCAGTGAACAGATATATATAGAGAGAGTGTATGTTTGTGTGTGTGTGCGTGTGTGTGTGTGTGCCTGCTCCTGTGTGTGCCTGCCTGTACATGTGTTTATTGGCTAATTAACATCAGAATTATTGTGGAGCAGTGCAAATTTTTGCTGTGGTCATCTGCAGAGCACTTAAGCATTATGTGAGTCGACAGTAAAAGAGTGCCGTCTACTCGTCAGCTGTTGTTCAAAGGAGTGCAGATAAAGGCCGGGGAAGCACTAATTGCACTGCGCTGATGCCATTGTTTACACATCTACAAAGTGATAAGGCACTGCTGCTCAAGATATCCTTTTACTGCAAGCAAACTTTGAATCTCGTGCATTTTAGCAAATAATAATAATAATAATAATAAAAAAACAATGTAGCCATGAAATGTTTTATAAGTTGAAATGGTATTCATGCAATTGTAAAGACATCTATGGTAAAAGACTACTTCATTGTGTGTGTAAAGTTGCTTGTACCACATTATGTTCCATGTAGACTTAGCTCCTCACAGCCCTCTGCTGTCCATCCAGTGTAAGTAGGCTACACTGGTGGACAGTCCTAGCCATAGATATTAGAAAGCTAGATACCGCATTGGGCTCCAGAATGTGCGTAAATAGCGACGCCATGTTGGTGGGGGCAACAATCACTGGCCAATTTAGAAGCATGTGACTCTGACTGGTGTCTCTGATTGGTGGCAAGTGTTGCCCATAGACAGTAAAGGTGTTGCCCCCAGCAATATGGCGACTGCGTTTACGATGCCACCTAATAGAACTCGACAGACAATGCGGTATCTACAGTAGCTTTCTAATATCTATGGTCCTAGCACTGAGAAACGCATTTCAGGCCCATGTTCAGGAATGATGTACGCACATTGGAAAGCCAAACAGTCTCAATAGAATAGCCCTGTTATTTTAAAACTTCATGCTGTTCCACATTCTTTATCGTAAACGTGCCAATTACCAACCATTTCGTACAAAAATTCTAAAACAACAATGTTTTTTAATACTTCAAAATAACATTTAATAAATTAACCTTACATTTTTCAGTAGAAATATTGTGTAGATTTGAACAAAATCTAGTTTGTTTCTTACCGGGGGTTTTACTGCCTGAAATATCCAATTTTGTTTACCACGCTCAGTTTTTTGCTGGGCTGGTGGGTACCCATTCCCAACCTTTCTCGCGGCACATCAACGGTTAGACCGAGAATTCTCGTCGCAAATCAAAATTCCACTGGAGCTCCAAGCGGATTTGTACACGCAGCCTTACAACACTGTTTAGAGTCACGGTAAAATGTAATTTTTGGTACATGGCTAATTTAGATACACTTATGGTGTGGGTGCTTGCGTTTCTTTAAGGAAAACGCCGTCTTGGTTTGTATAGAAATTAATATTAAGTGACGCATACACATAAGAAGTTGGAAATACAGGACGGTTGGTAATAGCTGACATTACGATATATTGTTATTTTTTTCATGTCAGCAATATTTAATGTTCTGAGTCACCTTTGATAAAACTTGTGTTATGGTTGGAATGCCTCACTCGGTTTGGTTTCTCTCATCACTCATCTGAGGAGAGTGACATACTCTAGCACGCACACACACACACACACACACACACACACACACACACACACTGGAGTCCAGACTTATAAGATGTCTACAAGTACAAGCTTATTATTACCAGTAGTCAACTCTCAGTCAATGAGAAAACAGAGAGAGAGAGAAAGCACAGACCTTTTGACTCTAGTGGTTGAAGTTTACTGTATCAATGGAATGTAGGCCTTTACTTCTGTACAAAAATTCTAATGTTGCATAGAGAGAAATTAAAAAGATGAGATCACAATTCTAATTCTATTCTAATATTCTTATGTTTATGTTAGCTGTAAATGAACAACAGTAGATGCTATCATGCAAGATGTTGATCCCTGCCATAGGGAGAAGTTAGGTGTGTAATAGTGAGTGTAATATTCAGTATTCAGGATCTTCATCACTCTGAAGAAGGAGAGCTCAAACCTGTAACTAGGGGGGGGGGGGTGTTAATACCAAATACCACAATAGCCCTGATTTCCTGATGCAACAAGATGTTTTAAGCACTCCTGAGTAATTTTTTTGAAATTTTCTTCCAAAAACCCCCCCCTACCCCCAAAATTACTTTTTTAACCCTGAAAATGCGTGTTTTTTGCCATATTTCACAACTATTCCACTTTTGGCCTATTACAACCGACAAATATTATCATGTTGGACCATTTAATGATCTCACATGTGTCATGTTATATCGTAAGAGTACTTTGCACAATGAAAAGTCTAATGTCAAGGTCATATTGTAGGTGAAAGGTCACCGAAATGCCTTTTCCCCCCCAAAAATCAATAACATTCCCACACTTTATCAAATCATGATTCTCGTCGAAATGTGTCACAGTACTGGCAGAAAAAGTTAAGTGTCATACAACTTAAGATATTTTGTTTCTAAAAAACAGTCTCATGTGATGTGGCTTTTATTCAGTGACAAAACCCACATTCACCATAATTGAAGTTTGGCATGTCCAGTACTGACGAACAAATTAACAATGGCGATTTGTATTCATGGAACAAGGTCAAAATCCAAGAAGGTACTTGAAGATGTGGCCTATATGGAAGAATCTGACCTCCCTCATGGTGTCTTGCCCCGTAAGAAGGATATCATTGAATGCATGATGTATCTTCTTCGCCCTGCAAGGGCCGGTAAAGTCCTGCGAACCAGGTCTATGGCGGCAAAGATTCTCGCCTCTGTTTTAAAAGACCACTGGTTGTTCTGCAACATATACACCATTGGGGAGCAATACATTGCCAGCAGAATTGAAGCCCTTTACGCCTCCTACACACAGTTGCGTGTGTTGCAGTGCTGGAGACGCATCCCATTCACTTTACATGGGCTTTCGTCATCCGTTGCCGAACTGAATTGTGGGTCCGTTGCGTCGCGTTTCTCCCGTCGCTCGCATTGAGAAGTTCAGCTGTTGCTGCACCGACAGACGGCACCGGCCAATCAAGCCAATCGACGGACAGCACCAACCAATCAAATTACGGTTATACTTCAAGTAATTTGCATAGCTACCGTCGGGAACACCCACTTGATGGAACGCAACTGTGTGTAGAAGCCGTTATACCCGCTTCCTCGCCAATATGAATTGGCCACAGTCCAAACAAAGTGAGAAATGGAAAACTGACATGAAGGAGTACAATGGGGATATGGAAAATCGGCAAATCGGCACGAGTGTCCCAAGAAAACCTTTTTGGGATCAAGATGGGGGATGAGAAATGGCAGTTCTTGCATTCCATGCGTAATAATCGCAAAGGTTACTGTGAGGAGCAGGTTGATAGAAAGTGGGAGCGAACAATGGAACGAAAGAATGCGAGGGAAAAGGCCCTGCAGGCCATGCAGAACAAGGAAGAGGAACGGAAGAGGGCTGATACAGCATTGGTTGGGTCAACATACGAAGAAGCTATGGGGGAGGCAACCATAGAGACCACCACTGAATCTACTGATAGTATCTCAGAGCAGGTAAATACAGCAGATGATACCAGAGACTTTCTAATGAGGAGACACAGCACTCAAAAAATCCTCCATAGAAATGCATGGGGCTAGTTTGTAACGCCAACATGGCCGTTGTCTACACATATCCCACCCCTTCCTCGGCAAAACGTCGACATGTGAATACATTAAGCCAATCATGTGGTGTGATGTGAATACATTGAGCCAATCATATGGTGTGTTGTGAAGACATCGTGCCAATCATGTGTTGTGAACTCGCTGCTGGAGCAAGGTTGGTGTCGTGAAGCCTTGCGCACGCGCATTTCTGCGGAATAGGATGCCCAATGAGTGCCCAAAAAGCGTTGCAATATGGCCGCCGAGTGGAGGGACTTGCCTAAAAGGACTTTGATGATACATACAACCCTGCAACTGAGCAACTCCAGTCCAAAAGGAGAAAAGTACACGTTGCCACGGACACTGACAGCAATGACAGTGATAGAGAAGTTATCAGCATTTGCGTAAATCTGCTCGTAAAACATCTCCACTGCTCAAGCTGAAGTGAACCATGCAGAACATTATGACTGAGGTCAACTTTGTTTTACATTGTGCATTGTAATGATCTCTGCTTAATGTTTCTTATTGAATGTAATTCTGGATCATTTTGGGTGACCTTTGACCTTTAATATGACCTTGAAATAGGATATTTTATAATGCAAACTATTCTCATGGCATGACATACCACATGAAAGACCATCAAAGGGCCCATAATGAACATTTCTCTACATTGAACATAACAAAATGTTAGAATATTGTGTTTTTTTGCAAAAAATAGGCATTTTGAGCCATTTTTGTGACCTTTGACCTAAAATATGACCTTGACACTATACCCTTTGTAGTGCAAAGTGCTCTTACGGCATTGCATGCCACATGAAATACCTTTAAAGGACCCAGCATGAACATAAATCCACTATGTACTTTGAAAGTTGGCAAAAAACACACATTTTCAGGGTTGAAAAAGTAATTTTCAGGGTAGGGGGGGGTTTTCGGGCTTGATTTGAAATTTTTTCACATCAATGTATTCCCAAGACATGGGAGCATTAGAAAATCTGGGCTAAAGTTGAATCTGAACATTTTCATGAAATAACACCCCCCCCCCCCCCCCCCTACTGTAACTAGTTCTCTTTGCTTCCTGACTCACTGCTGCCCCCTTCAGATTAGAAAAGAAGCAACATCAGCCCTACTGAATCATTACAACTGGCTCTTTACATCAAATGTGCATGGTGGGTGAAATCAGTTCCTGCCATTCTATTATATGTACAAAAAATTCATGAACACACAGGGTGATATGTGTATATGTTTTCTTTTAAATTTAAATTTTGTCTAATAATGTCTAATAATACAGTTTTTCTAATTTTCGGGTGCCATTTTGTCTTATGCCATTGAGGGTTGAACAAATGACAACTCTATAACTATAATCATATACACATAAATCTGTGCAATGGTATAGAAAATAAGTCCAGATATTGTGGTAAAAAGTAGCAAATATTGAAAAACTTGCATGTGCTTTCTGGGTATGCCTTGGTGTGGCTATATGGATACCGCATTGGGCTCCAGAATGTGCGTAAATAGCGACGCCATGTTGGTGGGGGCAACAGTCACTGGAGGCCAATTTAGAAGCATGTGACTCTGACTGGAAATCACACAGGTGTCTCTGATTGCCGGCAAGTGTTGCCCATAGACAGTACAGTTGCCCATAGACAGTAAAACTCGACAGACAATGCGGTATCTAGCTGTCTAATATCTATGGTCCTAGCACTGTAACAGAGTAGTACTGAAAAATGTAGTACACCAAGACAGCCAGTAGAGTGCGATATAGAACCATAGATCATCATTGCATTTCAGGCCCATGTTTAGAACTGATGTACGCACATTGGAAAGCCAAACAGTCTCAATAGAATAGACATTCTTTATATTGTTATTTTTTTCACGTCAGCAATATTTAATGTTCTGAGTCACCTTTGATAAAACCTGTGGTTGCAATGCCTCGCTCGGTTTGCTCTCTCGTCACTCATCTGGGGAGAGTGAAATACTCACGCACACACACACACACACACACACACACACACAATGGAGTCTAGACTTATCCAGCTTAGCTAAGTCTGTTCACAGACAAGCACCAGTACCACAGTCCAAGAGTAAGATGTTTACAAGTACAAGCTTAGAGAGATAGAGAGAAAGCACAGACCTTTTGACTCTAGTGGTTGAAGTTTACTGTATCAAAGGAATGTAGGCCTTTACTTCTGTACAAAAATTCTAATGTTGCAGAGAGAGAAATTAAAAAGATGAGATCACAATTCTAATTCTATTCTAATATTCTTATGTTTATGTTAGCTGTAAATGAACAACAGTAGATGCTATCATGCAAGATGTTGATCCCTGCCATAGGGAGAAGTTAGGTGTGTAATAGTGAGTGTAATATTCAGTATTCAGGATCTTCATCACTCTGAAGAAGGAGAACTCAAACCTGTAACCAGTTCCCTCTGCTTCCTGACTCACTGCTGCCCCCTTCAGATTAGAAAGGGAGCAACATCAGCTCTACTGAATCATTACAACTGGCTCTTTGCATCAAATGTGCATGGTGGGTGAAATCAGTTCCTGCCATTCTATTATATGTACAAATTCATGAACACACAGGGTGATATGTGTATATGTTTTCTTTTAAACAATAATGTCTAATAATACAGTTGTTCTAATTTCCAGGTGCCATTTTGTCTTATGCCATTGAGGGTTGAACAAATGACAACTCTATAACTATAATCATATACACATATAATCTGTGCAATGGTATAGAAAATAAGTCCAGATATTGTGGTAAAAAGTAGCAAATATTGAAAAACTTGGTTGTGCAACATCTTTATGTGCTTTCTGGGGATGCCTTGGTGTGGCTATATGGCCACCATGGTCACATATGATCATGTAAACTATTGCATTCAGAGTAGCCTAAAGAGAGAGGGGGGAAAGGGCATGATGATGCCAGTTGGGCAGGAATAGAAGATGGCATGGGGGTGACTAAAGGGGCAAAAACTGAGTTATCTAGTTAAAAGTGTCATAGCCTAGTCTAGGGTGCAGTCGTTTTGGTTTGAATATTGTTTACATGACCACATAAGATCATGTATAAGCCCCCCATGACATAAGACAGTAATGAATAATATCCTGTAGTAGTAAAGCACTACTCTAGTTCAACTTGAAAAGAGCACTGATCAAATGCGACAGGAGACGAAGGACATCTGAGCGGAGAGAGAAGGCAGTGCGTAACTTCTCAGAAATAATGACCGATCTGCACAGGTCTGCTTTTTATCAATTGGTATTTCATAATTCCAATGTATTGTACAACTTGCACATACAGTAAGCAATGGCTCAAGAGAGAAAAATTGTGCAAGGCAAGTCAGTGTTTTCCTGGTAATTCTCTGTAATAAGGTGTTTTCACTAAACTGAGGTCTGTTATTTAACCATTTAGCATACCATTTTGCCAGTGGCGTAACAAGTCAATGGTGGGCCCAGGTGCGAGAGCGCTGAGCGGGCCCCATACCGACGAACTTTGGCCCAGGATGAATTAGCTCTGATATGCAATACACATTAAGGGTGACTTCAATTGTTTATGCAAAGGGCCTGAGACACCGAAGTAGTTTAGTTACAGATTACAATTTCAAATAAAAAACACACTACTACATATCCATTACATGTAAAAACATTAAAAAATAATTTTATTAACAGCCTGCAGGCCAGGGTAATCTAATATTACTGCATTAACATCAACTCGCATGGAATTATGGGAACACTCAATGCGCTTCTTCAACCCTCTGCTGAAACTGCAAGCGTAGATTGCTTGCTTATAAACTCGCACTGCGCAGAAACAAAACTTAATGTAGCCTAACTTATTTAACCGTCCAGAAACCAAATAAAATCATTCATATGCATACAATCCCCAATATGCGTGAATTATGCCATTAGAAGAAGGCCATCTTACGAGCCTTTCGTTGTGCAAAATCGTCAACGGTGTTCCCAATATTTAATGCTCTGGCTCTCGTATTTTCAATGGACAGGATAGCTAACCCACGGAGCCTCTCCTGCCCCATGCTGCTTATTATGACCGCCGCGCAGCGAAGCGGCGGTCATATAGGTTTAGTCAGATTTTTTTTTTTTTTTTTTTTTTTATTTATTTTTTTTTTTTCGCATGCCCAAATTTCTGTCAATGAGTCCCGGGACACTGAAAGACCGGGGTACACGAAACTTGGTGGGCATGTAACCCCATATGGATAGCATGGAACCATCGTTTTTCGTTTTGATCTGTAGCCCCCCCGCTGGACTGCACCCCCCGAAAGGAGGGTAGGGCAGACACAGTTTTCTGTGAATATCTCGAGAACCGTAAGGTTTAGGAGGACCATTTTTTTTTTGTATGTTGATCTCAAGGGGCCATGTCAACCCATTCCATAACCACTCATTTCATGTATAGCGCCACCTAGTTAAACACAAAAAAGTAAAAATGAGGTGTTGTAATCGAAGGTATCTGTGACCTAACATAGTCAAAACTGCACGAAATTGGAAGTGTATGATCATTATGACACCCTCTGTATGCACGCCAAATTTTGTGGAATTCCGTTCATGGGGGGCCACACAATAAATTAATTTATGTTACTATACACCAACTGGCCTGTAGGTGGCCGGAGACAGTTTTCTGTGAATATCTCGAGAACCGTAGGGCCTAGGAGGTCCACCTTTTTTATGTATGTTGGTCTTAACGGGGCATGTCAACCCATCCCATTACCACTTATTTCATGTATAGCGCCACCTAGTTAAAAAATAAAAAGCAAAAAATTAGGTGTTTTCATCACAATATCTCTGGCTGACAAGGTCAAAACTGCACGAAATTAAAAGTGTAGGATCATTATGACACCCTCCGAATGCATGCCAAGTTTTGTGTACTTTCGTTCATGGGGGGCCTTACAATAAAATAATTTATGTGTACATTTAGTGACGTACACCAACAATGATTCCCGGGACACTGAAAGACCGGGGTACACAAAACTTGGTGGGCATGTAACCCCACATGGATAGCATGGAACCGTCGTTTTTCGTTTTGATCTGTAGCCCCCCCGCTGGACTGGACCCCCGAAAGGAGGGTAGGGCAGACACAGTTCTCTGTGAATATCTTGAGAACTGTAGGGACTAGGATGACCATTTTTTTCCGTATGTTTGCCTCCAGGGGTCATGTTAACCCATTTCATGTACACACATGTGCACAAACAGATACACACACACACACATACATTCACAGTAATCATACGTATGACACATACTCACACAGTAGACATATGTACGCTTGCACAGGCACATACGCAGGCACACACACAAGCGCATGCACACGCACACGCACGCACGCACACACACACACACACACACACACACACACACACACACACACACACACAACATAAACATGAACATGCACACATGCACACAATTCAAGAATTTCTCAGAATTATGAACAGGCAAGATGGAGGTGGGGTTGTATAAAATGAATTTTACATGTGAAATCTATGAACTAATCATGTTTTGGTACTTGTTGTCTAGCAGATATCAGTGAGAATTGAGTACGTGTGGATAATGCAATTTAGTGAGACAGTTAGAATCATATAGGCCTTTCAGCGTGATTTATTTTTGTGGAAAAAATGTGCTGGACTGGGCGGCGGTCATATTTTGTACCGCTCTGCGGTACATCTAGTTAGGTATAGGTCTTAATAAGTTTGAGTTTGGAAAAAGATCGCTTAGCTGTTGCCACAGTCACAATGTCAGAAACAACATGAGTACACACTTCCCGGAATGTGGATGTTACACTGTCATAATCTACCACCAGCATTTTGGCAAGTTGAAAAATAGATGACTTCTGTGAAATCTCTGCTTTAAAGCAAAAACGTCTTGCCTTTTCAAGCAGTTCATCATCACCTGCGAGTTGAAGGGTCATAGGACGTAAAGACTCAAACACATGACAAGTTTCCCGCATACTTGCAAATCTTTGGGAGAGCTGACTGATTATGATGTCCAGAGTTGCATTAAATACCTGTACTTTGAAGTATCTCTCTGCATCGGTTAAGCGCTCATCTTCCGATAGATCGTCAAAGTGACGCTTCACTCTCCGTGCTCTAACATTCTAAAGTTCTAAAAAAAAAAAAAAAAAAAAAAGGAGGCAGGGCGGGGGTAGCGACGGGCCCCGGGAGGTCACGGGCCCTGGTGCGACTGCACTTGCTGCACCTACTATAGTTACGCCACTGCATTTTGCACTTTGTAACAAGTTATTATTTTGAACAACAGTGAGTGATACTACTGTAGCATAACATTTGTCTTGGTATCGGGGTTGCATTTTGAGCATTTTTGAGTATTGGGGGAATCTATATGTCCCCCTCAAAGTATATTATGATTACACCCTTGGTCTTTGTAATATTATAAAGCACACCAATATGCCAATATGTCTCATCTAAATTAAATTGTAACAGCGTTTAATGTTATCTAAGCAGTAGTATTTTTACATTTACTACACATATTATATATATATATATATATGTGTATTTATTTTTTTATTTTATAGTAATTGTTTTGGATAAAAGCGTGAGCTAAATGACTAAATGTAAATGTGTGTGTGTGTGTTTGCTCATCTAGCTTCCTGTAAATCTTCAGTCATGTTGGAGTAACCACAAATCTGTCCTCCTACACGATGACCTGAATCAGGAACTAGAAAACTAGAAAATATAAAATATATTTTTGTATAACTCAAAATAATATTTAATTATACATTTTTCAGTAGCGAGATGTAGAATGGGACAAAATCTGGTTTGGCTCTAACCGAGGGCATTTATTAGCCTGGCCATACCTAGATCTAGATAATTTTAGGGAGATACTAGTCTGGAACACCATAGTTCACTAACATTTCCATTGGTTGGCAGATTACCTTCCCAATCAGCAACGAAACTGGATGACATAGTTTCAAAATCGAAAGTGGCTTTGGTAAACCGTAGCAGCAACACCTGCAAACATCAAAAATTGCAGTCTGAAGAATGAGTAAATTTATTTACAGCAAAATTAGGCCCACATACATTGTTTCCTGACTGACAAGGCTGTTTAGTGTCAGTTTGTAAAGTTTAGGTGAAGTAGGAAGTAATGAATGAATCCCTAAATAATGTGATTGGTTAGGCAATGATTTCAAAATCAGCGCCCGTAGCAATGCAAGTGTTGGAAAGGAATCCTAATTGTGAATGACCAGACTCTATTCACTTTGTGAATGAGTTTTGTTTCCCAGGCAAGGCATTTATTGCCTAAATTGCCCGATTATGTTTACCACGCTCGTAGTTTGGTACTGTGATGTTTTCTCAAGGTGCTATGAGGGACATTAAATGTGGTGATGAATAGAAAGCCAACTTCAGATTAATATTTATCCTCCTGAGACCCTTACTTCACTACGTAATCAGTGTGTTAGCTCAGATCAGAAAATGTTGTGGAGAGAATTTTAGAGGGAAACAAATTAAAATTCACCCGAGAATTCTCGTCACGTAATCAAAATTCCACTAGTAAGTCGTGGTTTTGTACCAGCAGTATTACAATACTGTTTACAGCACTTCGAGACCCAGTACAAAGATCATTTAGACACCTTTCTGGGATGGGAGCTTGCGTTTCTTTAGGAATCCGCCATCTTGGTTTGTATAGAAATTAATATTAAGTGGCACATTAACGTAAGGGGGGCAAAAATAGGGCACGGGCGGACATAGGTGATTATATAGGGTTGAAGGTCTGCAGCTGTCTCACTGCTCTTGTTTGGGACTGGCTCTCAGTTCTTTCCTTTTAGTGTGCTAACATATAATTTGTAATTTGTGAATTTTTGAGTAGCTCTCCAAAATATAACAAATTCACAGATATCCTGCCGAGAAATAATCTGTGTGGTGTAGACTCTTCATAACAGTAATTATATCATAACTCTAAAACATAAAGACAACATGTCATGGACATTGTATGCATGTACTGTAAACTAGCAGAATGTTTACTGTCTTGTTTCAGTCTATTTCTTTCCTCCTGTTCTTGGCTCCATTAATTAGGCCTGACTGTAAGCATCCTTCCGGTGTGCAGACTCTTCATAACACCAGATACTACAGAGGATATATTGATAAGTCATGTAGAGTATAAAACCAGTATGACATGAAGTGACGTTTTTTAGTCGTGCAGAGTTTAAAACCAGTATGACATGAAGTGACGTTTTTTAGTCGTGTAGAGTTTAAAACCAGTATGACATGAAGTGACGTTTTTTAGTCGTGTAGAGTTTAAAACCAGTATGACATGAAGTGACGTTTTTTAGTCGTGTAGAGTTTAAAACCAGTATGACATGAAGTGACGTTTTTTAGTCGTGTAGAGTTTAAAACCAGTATGACATGAAGTGACGTTTTTTTTTTCTCCAGTCAGTTTTGTATCCTTGAGCTTCGTTCTTTGGGCCTGGCTTTGAGCTTCCTCTTGGCGTAGCAGCACATGACGCCAGCGGTGAGCAGGCTGCAGAGCACCAGGATGGGGAAGGAGGCACAGGCCCCGATCAGCCTGTCTCGCCCGTGGACCCGCTCCAGAGTGCGCCAGCGTGCCCGGAAGTCCCGGAACAGCGCCTCCTGCTGGACCAGCGTGCACAGCGCCAGGAAGAGGTGGAAGATCTGATGGCCGTGGCCCAGGACGTCGCAGCGGCCCGGGAAGAAGCACTCGGGCACGGGGCACGAGAAGAAGAGCGCCGCCAGCAGGAAGAAGAAGATCTGCAGCGCGTGGAGCGCGATAGCGCCGTCGGCGTCCGACGAGCCGGCGCTGGCCAGCCGGTGGGCAACGGGGCTGATGTCCAGAAGGTACGCCAGGCTGGTGGGCACCAGCTGGAAGACCTTGCGGCGGAGCGGGTACGGCCGCTGGTAGCGCAGCTTGGCGAAGCAGCAGCTGGCGCAGGTCAGCCAGCCGAGGAGCACGGCGCCGGGCAGAAAGGCGTCGGCCACGGCGGTCTCGCGCCACGCCGGCTCCGAGCTGTAGAAGTAGTGCACCAGCGCGCAGCCGTACTGGTAGACGCACACGCCCACGTAGTCCAGGAAGAAGAGGCAGTAGTGGGCGAGCTCCGAGTGCGACTGCAGCAGGTGGGCGGCCGCACTGCAGGTCAGGTAGGTGAGGGCAGAGGTCACGTACAGGCACAGGGGCAGCGCGGTCAGGTCCAGCGGGGCAGGCCAGGTGTGCAGCAGAAGCAAGAAGCGGAGGAGGACGATCACGCCGGTCAGCATGTGGCTCCACACATTGACAGACTCGTTGTGCACCTGGAAGAGGCTGAGCAGGTAGCAGGACCAGCGCTGGCCCACGGGCCGGTAGCCACCGTGGATGTACGGCTCGCGGAACAGGACGGGGACATCTTTGGCCAGCACAGTGGCCTGGGGAGGCGGGGAGAAGCCACTTAGCCGTCTGCGGTGCATGGACAGGAAACTGAGACACACCAAAGTCCACCGCGGCATGCTGGGAAGGGATGGAGGAGGGAGAGAGAGAGAGAGATCAGCACTGGAAATTAAATTATGAATGATGAAATGAAAGACAACAAGATCTGTTATGTCTTATCACTTTGGTGAGCACATGTTCTGGCACATAATGGCTGCTGTGCATCACCCAGGTGGGTGCTACACATTGGTAATGGTTAGTGAGGTTCCTCCTTCGCTATTAAACGGCTTTGGGTGCAATGATAAAGCGCTATAGAAAATGTAATGTTATTGTCTGTAATGGTCTGTTCAACCATTTTGTAGAGCACGATTTGTATTACAGTCGCGCATCATAGATTGTAGTACAACACTTGTGTCCACTCTGTACCACAAATATCAGACCACAATTCTGCTAAACAATGTCCCTAAAGAGACAGAACAGAAAACTTATATTATATTCATGATTTTAAAAGCAAGTGAATGTGATTACTGTTTAAAGGATCAGGGAATGAGCTAAATAGGTGAAACACTCCATAATCAGCCAATTTGGCAGGAAAACCCAAGTGTGGAATTAGACAAACAGGGTCTGCATTAAAGGAGTCCTAACAAAGTACCTTTAGCAAACAACAACAATTACTCTCATATCACTCCAGATATTCTGCTTTGGTCAAACAAATTTAAAATGAATGATGGGTAAAGGATTTGTGAAATTCATTAATTCTGAGATGCTGCAAAGTATCAATGATTATTACAATTTGAATGTAAAATCATATAAGCAACAACTTTTCTCTTTTTTCCTTATTTGCAAATCAATATATGTATAATGCATTACTTTGTAACATAGTAAGCAGGTGAAATGATACAGTATGTGATCACTCACCTTGTCGCACTATGGAGTCCTCCTCAGGTTAACAGTGAACGTCCATGAGTCTGCCATCATGACTTAGGTCGCAGAGGTCAGCGACAGCATACTGAGGATGAAGAGGCCAAGTCAAGTGAGGCTTCTACAGGACCTTCCTGTGCCTCACTCTGTGTGTATGTCTGTCTGTGTGTGTGTGTGTGTGTGTGTGTGTGTGTGTGTGTGTGTGTGTGTGTGTGTGTGACCTGGAGCAGGGACCACTCTTTGTTTCTGTTCAGATTTGCAGATGTGTGTTCTTTAGCTAGTCTGACCTGCACAGACAATGTTATAAATGTGTCCAGTTTTTGTTCTAGAGAAGTTCCTCGAACATGGTTGTCTTTGTGCTATCTATCTCTATCTCTATGGACAAGCGAGTTCTCTCTCTCTCTCTCTCTCTCTCTCTCTCTCTCTAGTCAAGTCTCGAACAGTGTGCTCGTGCCCAGCCTGTCCAGCACAATGAATGAAATGTGTCCAGTTCAGCTCTGGGCAGAAACAACTCAACTCAAGGATTAAGAATCATGTGACATTCTTTAGGTCACAAAGCTCAGCTCTCAGTGTTTCCCTTGTGAATGCTCTCCTAGGAGAGCCGCCGAAGTTGTTCCCAATTTCCTGTGTCTAGACGCAGCCCACTAACTATTATCAGATTAGATGAAACATATTTGTTGACTGCTTCTTAGCAACATATTCAAATTTTACTGACAATTTCATAAGTTTATATATGTATTCCTCAGTGAACAGTGGCATGTTGATGTTCAAATGAGTGACTTCTTTGTTCTCTCTTATCTGAAATTATTCTCAAATGCTAATTATGTGTAATATTTCTTCAGCAGAGGCGCTTGATCAAATGTGAATGGAGCTAGAGTAAGACATGGAGGAACTGATATGACTATATTACTGCAGTGATGCATTTCAACATAGGTACATCACATTGAGGACCAGTTACACTGACACATTTAGTGTACACACGTATCCAAACTTAATCTCAGTATAGATGCAGTGGAGTAGAGGTATGAGTACGCCACCAATAACCACTTTTTAAAGAAGAATTCTGGTAGTTCATGTTCATGAGCCCCAACATTCATGCCCCCAGAGTGTAGCACTGTAGCTGCCTGGCGGCTCGAGTCATTGGCTGCAGCGGGTAGAGCTACAGTATAGGCTGAACCGATTATTTTCGGGTGAGTTTTCGTACCGACAGTTCTCAGTGACTTCGAGAAACAGACACCTACCGGTATGTGAAAAATCACTGCGATTTTCTTTTAAGCATTTGTCTCTATGCTGCAAGAGCACCATAGATTCACAAAAGCATGTCCAGAATGTAAATTGTAAGTCACTTTGTAAAGTAAGTTACGTTGGATAACAGTGCCAGCCAAATAGTAAGTATTGTATATCAGTATACTAAATAATATGCACAAGACATGTGTGGAAGCTATTTATCTTGTATTGTTTATTTATTTTGTGTCGAATCTGCTAGATTTTCAAAGACATTGTCCACAGACCCACAAATAAACATGTTATCTCAGTTGTTGAAACATAAACATGGCATATTTTTGCATAGCATCTTTACAACAATTTATTTTCCCATTAACTAATGACAGGGTCAGGATCAGTGTTAGAATCAGGTATGCATAAGTGGTTGTGGGACACACTATACAGATCATAATGTTTCACATGGAGCGGAGTGTCCTTCAGTGTGAATGTTTGGCCCAGACACACATGCAGCCCACTGCCACGCGTCTGAAATGCGCGACGTAACACCTGGGCCTGCCTACTTGTCTCTGCAGGACCATGAGCACCTGGTGGATGGGCACAGCGTTGAGGTTCCCCCGAGCTTCCATGTCACTCTGTGGATATTCGCAGTATGACGCGTCACAGACTGCTTCGTAGATCACCTGAGGAATCCCATTCTCCACAAAGATTCTCCTAGAAGGGTTCAGGAAAGGACGGCCATTACATTACAGCACGAAGCTATGCCCAGATGGACAAATGCTTAGTCTGGCTTTCACCAGACCAAGCTCAATGTTTTAAGATCATGAACATTGGTCTGGGGAGTCCGCTATGTATTTTCTACTGCACAAGAGGCGTGATCAACGGGTATAGTTCAAATGACTCTGTACGCAATTGGATAGTCATTCACCAATCTGACCAATGAACCGGGTGACGTTTGCAGAGCGACACGAAAAAACTCCAGGCTCTCCCGCTAACGTCATAGTTTTAAACCTTCCAATAGCGCGCCAGGTGGATAAGCCAGTTTGTGATTGGCCCCCGCAAAAGTGTAACAGAAGCAGGAGAAAGAGATGTACAAGTTTCCAGCCTGAGCTGCAGGGCGGAATAGAAACCGCCGTCAGATCAGGCTGGGTTCACCCAGCCTAACAAACGCTTTCACTGCTTTGGTGGAGTTCTGACCCACTAATCTTCTCTCAGAATGCTTGGCAAGAATCACTCTGTGCAATTATTCTAGAACATTAAACCGGAATGCAGTGGGGAGAAAGGTCTTAGTCGATCCTCAACCATGAACCTCCTTATTGTTGGGACTACCGATCAATTTGGTGTATTTGTATGCTTTGTACCTACAACTCGGAAGCCATATCTTCCAGATGACTAAAGGCAATTTGCAAGCAATTACAATTATGCTTGTAGGCCTAATCCAACTCCATGCAGTTCAATTCCAGTTTCTTCTTTGACCCATAATAGCTTCTTCTAAAAGTATGGTACAGTTTCTGAGAATGCACATTCTTTGGTCCATGCCATGACACCCATAAAGTATTTTGATTCCCAAATCCCAGACCTTTGTGACGCGTGACTTGTGATGCAGCAGATCTCTTTGACTCTAACTTCTATCCCACTTAAACAAGTAGGAGTTTACAGCCTTTGAAGTACAGAAGACAGCTTATGTCACAGTGAAAGGACACAGTTGGGAGAATGTACGGCTCTTCGCCAGGTTTACATCGTGCCATACTAACTAAATCATCTTGTTTGGGACTCACTGTTCCTCTCCACTGAGCATGCCATCAGTTCCTATCTCATGGACTGTGTTAACACAATTAAACCAAAATACTCATGTCATTATTACATTAAACGAATGCACTAAACTAACAAATCAATCTAAGAATGGCTTTGCATAACATCACGCTACGAGTTGAAGATTTGAATGAGGCTTCCACTTACTTCCACTTCCAGGGAGAAAGTGATTGTCCGTTGAGCTCTCGGCTCCTTCTCCATCCCTCAGAGGGAGGCGGACGGTGCACAAGGAACTTCATTTTGGGGTAACAAACAGCCGAGTTGCTGCCCTCCACCAGAGAGCATCCCATCAGCAGGACCAAGCAGCACATGAACCCCTGTGCAAAGGAAGGAGGGAGATTCCGTGTCTGGCATCTCATTTTGAAAAAGTCAGATCAAGCATCTGTTTAGTAATCTGAATACCATCCCATCTGTTTGTGGTCTTATTCGCAAATACAAACTCAACAATTGCTCAACTCATTGCATTCTCCTCACTCAAGCCACTTACCGTAGCATCACATTTCATATAGCTGCAAGGCCTGGATGGTAGCCCCTACCGTTATCTACTAACGGCCGTTATTCTCTAAACATTCAGAAGCACGTCTGATAGTTCATCATGGCTTTGTCTTCATGAGGCAACATCTTGATCATAGTCAGATGATCATAGTGAAGAGTGTGTGTGCTCTGCGATTTAAAGATGCTCTAGCAACAGCAAACTTCTATACAATTCATGCCGAGGAGTCTCCAAGCAAATGCAAGCACTGTCTTTAAGTATGGACAGTGTAACTGCAAGCTAAAACTAAAAAGGATTGCAAAAGCGATAGAAAGAAATACACTCACCCAAGGTTTGGTAGCAGTGAATTTGTAGAACATCTCAATTGTTTTCGAACACTTTCCGTCAGGTTGTTGAAATGATGTGCCTCTGATAGATCTGAGGCACTTAGGTGCTGATAAAGGGCCTACACTGACCTGGATGATATTATCAAAGGAAGAGGTAGGTACATTTGGCAGAGTTTTGACTGTGCTGTTCCAAAAATGCCCACTGTCAGCCACCTCTTAGTCAAAGGGTTAATATCCGACCACATAAATCACATAATCAAGATAATCTGCACGCTGTCTGTGGGTGTAGACAGGGCAAAACCTACACCGATCCGATAAAGATCATTACCAGATTTTTCTTTGTTAATCCTACAGTATAGTACTTTTATGCGTAGAATCCATTTCTGTATCATGCTAGTTAATTAAATAATTTGCACAAACTGCACCGTATAGTTGATAACCTGCAAAAGCGTGTATCTTGCTCAAAACGCTTAGTTTATGCCTCAAAAGCAAATATGTATGCCAATGAAACAGTCAGTGCAATCAAAATGACAAGTCATGATGCTATTGTTTATGTCAAGATAGTCAAACTCTTTTGTCTTGTTGTCAATATGACAGTTTACTCTTACATGTAAGTATTTTCTTATGAGCAATGTGCAAGGCAGCACTATTTTCTATTTCAAAACTATAAAGTTACACATTATTGTGTTCAGAGGGGGTCGCTCTGTGACATTGTAATAATATGAAGAAAACAAAGGCTTTTACAGCATTGTAAATGACAACTGTACAGTAAAACAGAGCTGTGCAACACTATATATCTTTCTATCCTGACGTTCCTGTCTGTCAGGTCACATATATGTATATGCTAACTAGACAGACTATAATAAACACATTTGCATGTAATGACACAAGTGATGAAATAAGGCCAATTGGTTTTATGGGGTAGGTGGGGATGTGGGGATTTCTGGTTTATGTGCCCACCTGCACTGGCAACCAGTGTGGCTTGTGTGACTGCAAGCATGGTCACATGGGGCAGGTCACATGACTAACTAGGAAGTTGTAAAGTTTGGTTTGTTGAGAGCTCACATTCTCTTGCTGCTGCCACCACTTGCTCTTTGTGACTGTTAGGGTACCCTGTCATGCAGGTAATGAATATGATGTTCCATGCAGTGTGTGCTGACCCGACCTAATCAGCCTGAGGAGTCTCAGCCAGTTATCCCATGTAGTCTTTCTTACACACAACTTACATTCTGGATTGTATTTATACTATTTGTAATAAATTTGAGTATTTCGTATATGCCTTTTGTTAACTGTTCCTTTGTGGGGATGGCCGAGAACCAGCCATGTTAGAGAGCTTATAGGTTTCTCCCGCCTGGGTTTAGGGGGTGGCGTAGTCAGAGTAGGTATTCTGCATGTCAGGTACCACAGGACTATTCAGCAGGGAACCAGTATAGTGCATTTTGACCAACATAACATTAGCTATTGGAAAAAAACAGCAGACATTTGTACAAAATCAGTTGCATGGATGTAAGAAAGCATTGCTTTGTTCAAGATGGGAAGAAACTGCGGTAACACTTTACTTGACAGTATCGACATCTAACCTACAGTAATCCTAACCATAACCCTAAACCTAACTTGTTATGACAAAAACGAATGTCACTTAATAACAGAAGCGTTATGTCATAAACGTTTATGACTTTATGACACATTCATGACAGTGTCATATCACTCTTATACTTGATCTGAGAAATGCGCCAAAGCAACTGTGAAAAACTGTAAATAAAGATGAATAGTTCCATTGTTCTTTAGCACACTGCAGACTACGGCATTAACTTGAACTTGAAGTTCTTTACAGCTTGTAACTACTAACCAGATCCCTGATATTATCGAGACCTAGATCTGTGTTGATTTGAATGATGGTTCAATCTCAAATCTGATTCTCTCTCTCTCTCTCTCTCTCTCTCTCTCTCTCTCTCTGTGTGCCTTTATTGCCAAAGGCCTTCTTGCACCATTCCACAACCTTTACAAAAGCATTAGCCTACTTCATGTTTGTGATAAGTGCTTTGGGAAGTTGGCTTGCTGAACCATGGATCCTTGACTCAGACAGAGATCTGTTGATAATGATGTAACATGATCAAGGTTCTCCAGGGTGATTTTCTTCTGTGTAGGTGAATTCCTACTGCCTTTGATGGGAGCCATGTTTTTCTTGTATCTTCTGCTGAAGAGTAGCCCCAGAGCATGGTGCTGCCCCTGTCCTATAGAGTTCAGGCGACAACGTCACTTTTGTGTAGCAGCGGCCATTTTAGCGGAACGCTGTAGGAAGATATAGTGATTACCAATGAGAAAGTAGTTAGTGTCCAGAGGAGATTAGAAAAAAAATGGACTGTGATATAAGCAAATGTGAGCTTCTTCACAAAGACGAGATTTACAAGAAGGGAACGGAGTGTTAATAAAATAAAACAATTACATGCTGTAGATTAGCTTCTGTTCTGTGGGCTGTGTAGCATTGTTAACAGGAGTTTGCCTACTGATGTTACGAAGTGTCATATTCATCATATTATGAAAAAAGTGTTTATAATGTGAGGCGAATGTTTGCTTTAGAGAGGTGTTTATGACATTTTGAATGTTGCGTGTCATTTTGCTGCAGATTTGAGGCATTTTGCATTTCAAAAAAGCATGTGGCTTTTTTATAGGCTGTGTTTGAAAAATGAAATCAAGTTACCTCCTGTTAGATTTTTGTGTGTTAGGTAGAAAATTGTGTGTGGTGTTTTGAAAAATGTGTTTTAGGAAATTGAAAACTCAAACACTGAGAATTAGTGTATGGTTTTGCAGATTTGGTGTGGAATTATGGTGTTTGAAAGACATGTTTAGGAAATTGTGTGACAAGCAAAGATTTAGTGTGTAGGCAGTTGAAAAAAAAACTTTATTTGCCACTTCTTCACACTCACTCCACAAACACTCATTGATGATTTCAGGTTGAAATGTTCAGAAGCAATGCAGATGCATCATAACATAAAACGCATCATAACATAAAACTCACAAAAAGTCCACTTTATGTAACTTGTCTTTTTTTTTTTTTTTTTGTCCTTAGGTTACTATTAGCTGAATGTTGTTTTCTGTGCCTCCGGAAATGCTTTAGGAATACAGTTTGTTTCTACAGTTGAAAGGGTCTATAGGCCTATTAATACATACACGCCCAGCACACTAATGTGCTTTAAACACTGCAGTCTTTGTGTTTCTATTTTTATTGTCATCTTCTCAGACTCAGTCTTCTGTGAAACTCAAAAGTAGAATTTTTTTTTCAACAAAATATTTACAAAAAAACAAACATTCTTATAGGATAGATTCACAGTTATCAATGCTTTTGTTTATGTAAAGCACATTGCACACAGTTATCAATGCTTTTGTTTATGTAAAGCACATTGAATGACCTCTGTGTATGAAATGCACTATATAAATAAACTTGACTTGACTTAATTAAGGTCAAATTTTTGTGAATGTAAGTGTAAGTGAATGTACTCTAATGTACTCTTAATGTACTCTAATGTACTCTGAATGTACTCTGAATGTACTCTACTCTGAATGTACTCTAAACAAATAAAAAAAAATGTAGCAACAAAACTTAAGAAAAAAGAAAAAAACAATTACTGGAGAAATTGCTAATGAAAAAAAACTTTTTTTCCCTTTCATGTGTGTGTGTGTGTGTGTGTGTGTGGGGGGGGGGGAGCGGGGGGGGGGGCGGTGTCATGGATCCTGCTTTCTGTCCAGATCTGGCCAGAAGTCCTCGTCGACATCGCAGGCCTCTCGGGCTAGGCAACGGAGAAAATATCACCTTGTGTGCCATATCCACCCTTGAACTGACCCCACCTCAGTGTCTCTGCATGCCCTTCCATTGTTTGCAAAAGATGCATGCAGGTATGTGGATGGTGGTCATATGGCACACAGAAAATAATTATTTGATAGATTTTAGAAATTGGGGGTAAAGGGGCAAATACAGAACTGTACAAGGGTACTCAGTGTAACAGTACCCAGCAAACACGCAACCTTCCTGAAACATTCCCTAAAGGTTCCCTGGAGGTCACACAAAATAATCCTTTAAAAGACGTTCTGGGAACGTCCTCTAAAGGTATTTTTGTGCATCTGTCAGGAAACCTTTTGGGAACATTCCCTGATGGAATTTAAAAAATATAAGATATTAAGTTGGGAAACTCCTGTTTAGTGTATAAGATTATCAATGGACTGGCTCCTCCAGTTCTAAATCAGTTTGTAAAAAACAAATCCACCCACTTACAGATCTACACGTAGCGCAGTTAGAGGAGACCGTGTAATTCAACTGAGAAGACCTGTCAACATTGAACAAAAAAACACAATAACACACCGCTATTGACTCTGCTTGGCAGTTTAACCAGGCGACTGCACACTTTCCATCCCTGCCCCATGCTCTCTCTTCTTTTCCTTTCTTCCTTTCTTTTCCCTTCCTCATTTTATTACTTATTTTCACTTGTTTGTCTTTTTTATAGTACATCTTATGTGTAAAGTGTTGTTTTATCTTTCAGGTCTGCAATGATGTGTGTAGAGTTTCTTGTAGGCACATCTGGCCTGTTAACATCGGCCCATGGACAACAGATGCAAAATAGCCATGTTGGCTAATTCTGGCGCATTTACATTTTTATGTTCATTAATGTGCACTGTCCATGTCTAAATAAACCTTAAATAAATGGATATATTCAGGATAATTTCTTTTTATTCTTTAACTGACGTTCCCAGATCATTCCCTAAAGGTATAGTTTTGTGCAACTGTCAGGGAACTTTTTTGGGACTGTTCCCTGATACAGGGGGGAGAATAAGTATTTGAACCCATGCTAAAGTTAAAAAGAGGAATATAAAATCATCTGTTAGAAATGTATCTTAATGCCTTAATTAAGAAAATGAATAAAAATCCAACCTTTAAATTAATAAATAAATAAATGTTCTTCCTTAAATTACAGGGGCAATAAGTATTTGACCCCTATGCTAAATTCCCATAGAGGCAGGCAGATTTTTTTTTATTTTTAAAGGCCACTTATTTCATGGATCCAGGATACAATGCATCCTGATAAAGTTCTCTTGGCCTTTGGAATTAAAATAGCCCCACATCATCACATACCCTTCACCATACCTAGATTGGCATGGTGTGTTTTTCAGTTAGCCTAAATTCAAACACACACACACCCACTCACACAAACACACAGTAATATATTTTCTTTGGAAAAAGCAAAGTAATTTGATAGTAGTCAGTCATTTCCTTCTTTGGAAATACAGTAATTTCTATCTTTGGCAAAATTAGCTTTTTCAAAACTCAATGTACATCTGGTGGTCATTGAATTTTGCTTCCTTTTTTCTTGTTGGCTGTAAAATACTACATCCACAAAAGCAAATTATTTGGCAAAAATCACTATTTTTGGTTTCAATATTGTTTACATGTTTATGTGTATTTCAACTTTTCTCTGTAGATGACTTTCACTCTTGTATGGAAATATACATAGAACATTGGTGTTCAGTTTTCTCTGTAAGTGTTTTTAGTGTGTTGGTATTACCAATTACCAGATGGGCTTGCATTTTGAATGGAAGTGTTTTTCCAAAGATAACAGGAGATTTCTAAAGTGTCTAATGTAAGAAACTGCAGTAGTGCAATAAGTGTGTTTGCAAAATTGCAAACAGAAAATGTGTTTAAGCTAATGGTACTCTTTTGATCCCGTGAGGGAAATTTGGTCTCTGCATTTACCCCAATCCGTGAATTAGTGAAACACACACAGCACACAGTGTACACACAGTGTACACACAGTGAGGTGAAGCACACACTAGCGCTCGGGGAGCAGTGAGGGGTTAGGTGCCTTGCTCAAGGGCACTTCAGCCGTGCCTACTGGTCTGGGTTTGAACCGGCAACCCTCCGGTTACAGGTCCGAAGTGCTAACCAGTAGGCCACTGCTGCCCCAAGGCAGTGTTTATGGTATGCTACAAGAAGTGTAGGTATTGAGGCTTTGGTCTATTTAAATTTTAATTTCAATTTCAATTTAATTTCACTTACAGAGAGCCAAAACATTACATGTGTCTCATGGCGCTTTACAGAGTGTTTCAAAGAGAGCCCATGAGTAACAGGGGCGAGGAAAAACTCCCTAGAATTGGAGATACATATAGGAATGGTCTAAGCATTTTTTTAGTGTGTTAGCAATAGGCAAAAAAGTCTGCCACATGACACCTTGTGTGTATGTGTGTGTGAGAAAGAGAGAGAAAGAGAGAGAGACATTATCAAGAGGTCAAAGAAGCTTTATAATGGTCCCAGCTGTGGTGCAACTGGATGGGGCACCTGCACCGTATGCCGACGACCCGGGTTCGATTCCCGCCCCGTGGTCCTTTCCGGATCCCACCCCTGATCTCTCTCCCATTTGCTTCCTGTCACTCTCCACTGTCCTATCATTAAAGGCATAAAAGCCCCAAATATATATATTTAAAAAAAGAAGCTTTATAATGCTTTGTGACACTTCAAGCTGTAAAGGCTTATACCATCAGATTTTTTTATGAATGCAGCCGTGTGTATGTATAAATAGTTCTATATAATGACAATAAATATATTGCTTTTTATACAACAGTTAGGTCCAGTCAAGCTATTTATTCATTTTTGATTGGACGAGAGGCATTCTATGAGTCATCAATGCCACTCAAGACTTTTTACTGCTAGTTATCACTCTGCATATTCCACTGAATTACCCACATGAACGTTCCATTCAATCATAGCGAGAGAGCAACGATTTCATAACGAATTTCATAACTGGATGTACTTTATCATGTGTCTTCACAGCTCAGGTCTGTACTGATGTTTGCATGCTCTCACACATTTTTTAAATATTGCAACACTGTCATTTTAACAGGGCCAGAAACACATACCCTGGAAATCCAGAGTTCTCGCGAGAGCACAATGGAATTGACTCTGCGAGACACTCTGGCAATAAGCAATGATGCACATTACTTTTACCCCAATATCCCAGGGAACCAGCTAAACTGATGAAGACAGCACTGCAACCTTGGAGGACAGTACACATTGGTCGTCGTGTTATCCGATTGCGTTGAAGTCCAAAATCATTCAGAGTAAACATGGTCTAGTGTTATTCAATTGCTACAGTGAGATTTTTAAATGCATGCTTGTTGCCGCCCCTCGAGTTGGGCCATTACATTGTTCGTTCCCAGACCCTTAATCTTTCTAGACTACCAGGGTCTGGATTTTCCAGGCTAAAAAACACAGTTGGCTAAACAGTACAAAACACTTTTGGTAACACTTTACTTGAAGGTATCTACATAAGAGTGACATGACACTGTCATAACCCTAACACTAACCCTAATACCTAACCCTAACTCCAACTCCAACTCCAACTCCAACTCCAACCCTAATCCTAACTTGTCATGACAAAACCCAAATGACACTTTTTAAATTTGAAAGGAACGTTTCATAAACGTTTATGACTTGTTTATAATGTTTATGACATGTTCATGACAGTGTCATGTCACTCTTATGTAGATACCTTCACGTAAAATGTAACCAAACTTTGCCTGGGACCAGAGCCAAAAGACCAATAGCTGAGTTTGTTCAAATCTTTCTGAGTGTGCATCTGTTAAAAGCTTTCTAAGTATGCATCTGTAACGTAAAACCGGATGATCTGCATCTGAACCTCACACATAATTCTAGCTTTCAAATACAAGCGACCACAGCGTGTGACTAGTACCTGGTACCAAACCGTGTGGGCTCTCCAAGGTCCCGCTGATCGGAACACCGTTGCACCATAAGTTCCCCCTCTCCCTCCAAACAGCATATCATTCGAGAGTCATGCAAAAGAAGGGCCACAGTTCAAGCTCGGAGTTGATGTTTATCTCCTCATCATCATGCCGTATGCAGATGAAAGATGCTCTCAATAGATCTAGAGTAGAGATATGGCTTCTGTATGTAGGCCTCCTTTAACCTGTCCTATATTCACCTCCTACTCAGGCTCACGCACACTGTCGAGTCGCACAATGCTGAGTCAGTCACTGATGAGCTCAGAGAGACCAGGGAGGAGATGGGACAATCGTTATGACCTTTTATTGCTGTGTGTGTGTGTGTGTGTGTGTGTGTGTGTGTGTATGTGTGTGTGTGATTGGAACTGGAGGCCAGTTTAACTCATTGCGTGTTTTAAACCATCGTTGACGAGACCGAATGAAACGTTGTTGAGGGGGCGGGGGGGAGGGGCATTCTAACCACCGGATGGTCACTGTAAATTAGCCTTTTTTGTTAAGCCAGACAATATCAGCAAAGAACATTATAGCCTACCAAAGCACATGTGGAAACTGCTCATGCTGTAGTTTGTAATATTATTTATATTTGACTGAACATTCTGTAATTCTATATAGCCTAATAATTTCAGCAGTAGGATGAAGCTTTTTGGATGAATTGGATGAAGCTTCTTGACTTAAAGTCAGTCTATGCCCATCTATGGCTTTGAGGTTGAATGTTTGTGTGTGTTGTGTGTGTGAGTGTGTGTGTGTGTGTGTGTGTGTGTGTGTGTGTGAGCGAAACTGGCTTTGGTGATGTCATCTGCACTCCTCTTCCTGTGCTTTGTTGGTTGCTTGGTGCTCTGCACTCTGGGCTGTGTGATCTGTGGTGGCACTATATGTTGTGACCTCGTCTCTCTCTCTTTCGCTTTGAATGGCTCGTGACGCTACCACCGCTCCTCAGCCCCTGGCCTGAAGGCCGTCAGCGTTTCTCTGACCTTGTTCTGCCGGGATTCAAAGCCTCATCATCGGCGCGGGCGGAAGAGGAGGAAGAGGAGTGCGGTGAACTGGGAGGGCACCTCTGCACCCTCTAAATGTTATGAAACCAAGGGCAACACATTGGCACAAGTCCAACGAGGTGTA
>NW_027468680.1:5965440-5967940 GCF_046254945.1 Alosa pseudoharengus
AATTAATAACTATAGTAATATAATGTGAGTAAGCCAATTACTGTAATTCCAAGTTCGGGCTGAGTCAGCTAAGACGCAATCTTTTCCAATGAGGGGGACACCTAGGGGGGAGAGAAGTGGGTTTTACACACAAAGCGGAAACGCATCTCTACTGATGACTCTCTGAGTTAAGATTTAGGTCAACCGTCACACTCAAACACAAACCATGACGAAGGGAGCCTTAGAGAAATGAACACAGCAAGCCTCAATGTTATTGGGAAATCAATGTCCTACACATTATTCAATCAGTGTTTGATATTGCCGTATTTTAATGACATTTGTTACAGTATTTAATTGTATCATCTGTATCAACAGACATACATATCTAAAAAAATAATAAAACTATCTTTCTGTTACAGTTTTTGGCCATTGCTTGAACACTATAGACACATGTTTAGACCAAAGTAACAAAACTTGAAACTTTTGTTACTATACCTTAAACACAGTGTATCCATACCTTAAACACAGTGTATCCATACCTTAAACACAGTGTAACCATACCTTAAACACAGTGTATCCATACCATAAACAAAAGCGCTGCTTTGCACTTTAGTTGCAATTCTGCAACACACTTGCTCCTGCACACTACACACTATTTCATATATAAGACACATAAATGAAACATTCATAAATGAAATCTCATGGGTACCACTGTGCAAACACATCTATTCAAAATACAAAACACAAATTGAAAACACTTAGACAAACACTTGAAAATACTTACAAAACTGAACACCAATCAGCCAGTCACAAATAGGCCTCAGTTGAGCCATTTTGGGAACATTGCAAGCATGGAGGCAGGGATAAGTAGGAAGAGGAAGAGGAAGACAAAGAGAGAGAGAGAGGAGTAGGAGGTGGTGGAAGAGGCTTTGCACGGAACAATATGTCAGATGATATTAGAGAAACTTTGGTATATCATGTGATAAATCATGGCCTGACAATGAGGGAAGCTGGGCAGAGAGTCCAACACATCTAAGCCTGTTTTACAGTAGTGTATTTTTGTTTTTATTTTATTTTACTGTACTGTACTGTAATGTAGTACTGTGATGTACAGTATTGAGTTGATTGAGTTGAGTTCATTTGTAACCTTTCAGTACTTTTTTGGTTTTTGTCAAAACCTTTGTTGGTAAAAACATTAAAAAAAACCTGTAAGTGTTACATTGAGCTTCACAGGAGGATAACTGATCAACTGAATAAAAGCAGTGAAAATGAAAGACTGCAGTGTTTTATATAAAGTACACTAGTGTGTTGCTGCTACAGTAATCTGAAAGTGTATTCATATGATGCAAGTTTGTATCATTTTGTCATCAGAGTGACATTTTGACAAAGGATTGTTTTACAAAGGATTAATTTATTTCCCAGTGTTGTGTCTTGAGTGGTTGTGTGTAAAGTTTTGACACAATGAGCGAAGTTTTGCAAAAAGTGTTCAAGCAATGGGCAAAAACTGTAATGTAATTCATTTTTAAAAACAAAGCATTGTAGAATAAGGTTTGCATACTGGTGTTAGCATTATTAGGTGTTAGCATTATTAGGTGTTCATTTGGCTGATACTTTTATCCAAAGTGTCAAATAGATGAAAATTATTACAGGGTTAGTCTCCCCAGAGTGTTTTGGGGTCACGTGCCTTGCTCAAGGGCACAAGGGTGAGTGGGATTGAACCCACAATCTTGGCTATAACATGCTCCTCCAGCTCCTGAACAGATAAAGGATGATTACATTGACAAATGTTGTTTATATATGTTTATAACGTCTTTGTAACCAATTTACATGCAACCTTAAGAAGCACGATTAGAGGTGCACTAGTCATGAGTCAGCAGAAACAACAGAATTGTTTCTCAGAAGAAAGTGTGGCATGGCGTCAGGAGGATATCCACCCACGTCCCCACACTATATAAGCCCTACTTGACCTCTGTGACAGAATCAAGCTGAGGTTGACAGAGGAATAACCACCTACAGAGAACTTCAACAGACAGACAGGCAGACAGTATTCAAACAGATAGACAGACAGACAGAGAGAGAGAAGACTCTACAAGTATGCATTCAACTTCCAACACTCCAGTTTTCATGGTGAGTTTTAGCATTGTGTGAGTATGTGTGTACATGTGAGAGAGAGAGAGAGAGAGAGAGAGAGAGAGAGTGTGTGTCTGTGTGTGTGTGTGTGAGTGTGTGTTTATGCATTCTATTTAGTACATTTGAATGAGCAATGCAAGATTTTTTACTTTCATTTTACATCAAGCTCAAAGAATCAGGCTTTTTACATTATACTTATGGGAAGTCGAAGGAATTAAATGTCCTACTAAGTATCAAATATTTACAAGTTCACCTGTCACCATCACTGCCTGGACAATACCCTGCATCCATGTGTGTGTGTGTGTTACACATCTAAATCTATTAGACACATCTACATCTATTAGACTGTTTTCCTTGTGTAGACTAGAATCAGGAGTAAATCTGTAAATCT
>NW_027468680.1:5972940-5997940 GCF_046254945.1 Alosa pseudoharengus
AAACACACACACACACACACACAGAAAGACAGAAAGAGAGAGAGAAGCACACACACACACACACACACACACACACACACACACACACACACACACACACACAGAAAGACAGAAAGATAGAGAGAGAGAGAGAAGCACACACACACACACACACACACAGAAAGACAGAAAGATAGAGAGAGAGAGAGAAGCACACACACACACACACACACACACACACACACACACAGAAAGACAGAAAGAGAGAGAGAAGCACACACACACACACACACACACACACACACACACACACACAGAAAGACAGAAAGAGAGAGAGAGAGAGAGAGAGAGAGAGAGAGAAGCACACACACACAGAAAGACAGAAGTTCTCTGCTCACCTTCTCCTGCAGGCGGCCCAGCATGGCGGCGATGTGTGCGTCTCTCTTCTCCTTCTTGGCCTCCATCCTCTGCTCCAGCTTCTCCCGCGCCATCTTGATCTTGTTGTTGTGCTCCTCGATGGCCTTCTGGGCCACCTCCCTCTCGTGCTCACGCTTCTCCGCCAGCTGCTTCAGACGCTCAGCCTCCTGGCACTGGAGCAGGACAGGAAACACACACACAGCCACGTTACAATCACATTCAGACTCAAAATGTCAACCTGATCCCTGAGATTCGTGATTTGAGCAGCCAGACAATTATAGACCTCTGAGAGTTAAAGATGCTACTAAGAAAAATAAAGGTGAGATTGAGTGAGTGTTTGTATATGTGTTTGTTTTTATATACTGTATGTTTATGTACAGTAAGCTATATTTTAATATGTAGGTGTATGCATGCCTCAGAAGCAATCTATATTCTAAGAAAGCTGGTTTCTGATTTTCTCAAGAAACATTTTGAAATACACAGTAAATACTGTTAGATTTGCAATACCATGCTTCTGTAAAGGCTGTTACGTAACCTGGGCATTATTTGTTTGAAAACAAGCACTCAAGAATAGTCAAACTCCTTTTCATTTGCACTGAGTTTACTGACACCACATAGCCACATAACTTTACTTGACAGTGTCGACATAAGAGTGACATGACACTGTCATGAACGTGTCATAAACAAGTCATAAACGTTTATGACATAATGCTTCTGTTATTAAGTGACAATCGGTTTTTGTCATAACAAGTTAGGGTTAGGATTAGGGTTAGGTTTAGAGTTAGGGTTAGGGTTGGGGTTAGAATTAGGATTAGAGATTAGGGTTAGGGTTAGGGTTAGGGTTAGGTTTAGGTTTCATGTGTCATGACAGTGTCATGTGTTCATGACAGTGTCATGTCACTCTTATGTCGATACTGTCAAGTAAAGTGTTTCCGGCTAATGACTCTCTACTCCACCCTATAGGAGGGTAGTGGTAGTGCTCTGCTCTGATCTGCTCCCTTACCTTCCTCCTCTCCTCAGCGGCCTCCAGCTTCTTCTGGATGCCCTCCAGGGAGGGGTCCCTTCGGGGCGGGATGGTGGGCTGGAAGTCGTGGTTCCCTTCGAAGGATGGCGGCCTCAGGATGACCTCAAAGGCCTGGCCAGAGGCACGCTTGTTGAGCTCAATCACCTCCATGTCTTTGATGATGCACAGGTTGAGATCCACCACATCTGGTAGGGTAGTAACAGGAGGTTAGAATCTACTACAAGTACTGCATGATCCATTGAGTCTGTGTAACATGCTTGCATGGCTATTTTCCCTCCAGAAAAAAATTGTATTTTAAACATGAATCTCATTATGAACATTCATTTAAACAATTTGATTGTCATTTATTTGGTATAAGCTTTGCCAGAATTTGATCATCAACAAGCTAGAACATTGTGAGTTGTGCTAATTACAAAGATTTGAGTAGTGACTGACAGCACAAGCTGTGGTACCTTCTTTTGTTTTGGTAATCTTTTCTTGCGGCTGGGGCAGGATGCAGGAACAGAAGAGCGACACCAGGGGGAGCTCTCGCATCTTCTCTTTGTATGCTGTGAGGAGGAGAGAAGAACACAAAAGGCATGCTCAGCACCATGTGCTCCTCCCGGCTTTCTCTTTCTTTCCCCCATATCCCCCTCTCCCTCTCTCTCTCCATCTCTTGTGTTCATTCATTCGCTCTTTCTGTTGCTTTCTCTCACACAGTATTTCACATGCGACGCATGAACATATTTCAAATTCAACAACAGATCTCCCATGATCAGATACACATAAGCATTAACAAATATATATATAAAAAGACCATACCTGCTAGTGTCATTCTTCTTCAGTAAGATCACACTCTTCTGAAAGTCCTTTAATGTGTCTCACTGGGGTGATTCTGAAGGACAAACACACACACACAGCGTAGTGCTGCAGTTATACAGTACACACACTGATGCTGTTGTGCAAAACAAAATGTTAATAACAAAATCCATTGCATTAGTCTTCATCAGATGACTAAGACATGCAGCACTAATGCCTCGGTAGGTCATTCATACCTGCGCACGTCTGGGTAATTGCGGATCTATTTCTGTATCTGAGAGCCCTTCAAACGCTCACGATCAAACAGCAGAGACAAGGAGTGCAAGTGAGAGTGGGTCACGCACAGCCCAGCCACAGTATCCTCAGTGCCAGGGAGCATTAAGCCTGAGCTACTAATTATCAAATACCACTTTCATCCACCCACTGAACAACATCGCTCTCTCTCTCTATCTCTCTCTCTCTTTCTCTCTTTCTTTATATCTCTCTCTGGCCTTCTCTCTCTCAGGTATTATTTCTCCGTCCACCTCTTCTCTTTCTCTCTCATTCTCTCATTCTCATGTCTGCCTACACACTCCAACTGCTCCCACGGCCTGTTCTCCACACACACACACACACACACACACACACACACACACACACACACACACACACTTGTTCGGCTCGTTCATAGTCTCCCAGAGTGCTGTGCTGTTGTGGCCCACGCTTTCCCGCCTCTCCTCGTGCCTGCTGCGAGGCGTAGGCCCATTCACACGCTGCACACTGTGCCAACGCCGCCAACGACGCCCGCCTCTGCCGCTGAAGTTGTGAAAGCTGGACTTAAAACACACTTTCACTCTTCACTATGTGAGCTCAGACCTTCACTGTCTGCCCTCTTTCCTGTATACATGGTCTCATTTTTTTATTTTTTTTATCAAACTTAGGACATACTGCATGTGAAGTCCTTTTTCTGTACAAATGAAAAGAAGGTGCATCGGTCTATTCGGTGCTATTGTTGCACTTGTCTCCAATAGTAGTCCACAAAAGCTGTGCTGAAAATAAAACACAATTTTGTGATCTGTGAAGAGACTAGGGCAAACTAAACTAAATTAAACTCCACCACACTACACTCTTGTACACAATAGTTTCTGTCATCCACTCCACACATATCTTCAGACCAAACACAGCAGCACAATCAAACACAATAATAAAGTCAAACTAGCAGCTAGCCAATTGCTAAAAGGGAGCTATAGGCTAACCCACTACCAGTGAATTATGCTAAGCTAGGCTAACAGTGTCAGACTGGGCTATGGCACAGACAGAGAAGAGAAGCATATGCATCCTATTATCTATCTTATCTATCTATAAGGAAACTTTCCAAAAAGTGGGGCGTGTTCCTTTAAGTACGATTACTTCATGCACCACCACAGCGCCGCACCGAAGACAGCATGGTGGCAGGCTGGAGACACTGGCTTAGTTCTGGCCCAGGTGTGGCCCTGACCCGCCCGGTTCCCCTGCTCCTGCGCCCACCACTGATCAATACCTCCCATCCCAGAGGGCCAGCAATTTCATTACCCCTCTCTTTAAGTAAATGGGGGAACACATCACCCCCCCCACCCCACCCCACGCTCTCTCACTAGCACAAAGGAGTTTCTTTGTATTAAAAATGCATAAGTGCTTCCCAATGCAACATGCACATCAGGGAGGGGAGAAGAATCACGTCACTGTTTTTCTGCAACACCATGCACCATGATTTGAAGTTCATGGACTACAAAGTGCTGCCTGCATGTGTGCCGTTAAAGCCCAGTGCAGGTGATCTCTGGAACACCGTGTAATCAGCTGGTGTTGTGCTCTTGTGCCGCTGCACTCCTCTCCAGAGGCATTACGTTATCACAAGCGGAGACGCAGATCAGCGCAGCCGAGCTGGTGCAAACAACAACGCAGCAGCCCGTCTCCGGACAAACACAAACACAAACACCCCCAAAAGTATCATACACCAGTCCATAAAGACACATTATCTTATCAAAAGCTTTGCACTTGGCTCTCTGCATGCATCAGCTGTGACGAACAACACAACTGGATGGAATTCCCCTTAACCCAACCCAATAACCCAAGCTGCAAAACTATTGCAATCACTGCACATAGCAGAAAGCACTGTGTGCAAATAGAGAGCATGCACTGACTGAGAATGTAAAGTGAATGTAAAGTGTTTAGTGAGGAGTGCAGAGTGAATGCTGTGTGTTGCCTTACCTCTATCCGGAGAGACCCCACGGAGAGAGAGAGAGAGAGAGTAGTGAGGTGATGTGAGCTTCGAGGAGCTGTGTGTTGCTCAGTGACTGCCTGCTGCTGTTTGAGCCCCTCAGTAGCCCAGCATCAGCACCAACTCCAGCTCCTCATGCTGCATGACATCACCTTCCAGCCTTCCCATTGGCTGACAGGGATGCTGGCTCCTGATGGGCTAGAAGCCTTGAGAGTGCAGATGGGGGGTGGAGGAGGAGGAGGAGGGGCGGGGTGGGGGGATGGGGGGTGGTCGGGGGAGGGGGTGGTGGTTAACCCTTTCTCTGCCACTCTGTGTGGATGTAAAAAAAAAAGAGCAAGTGGGAAATGCCATAGCAACTGTGCAGACATGAGAGGATTAGTAGGATTACAAGAAACTCCTCTGGTTTAAAGACATAATTGGAAAAATCCTGCAAACAATGACTGTGTATTCTCTATGGCATTCCTCCTCTATTTGTATTCTCTTCTTTATATTTGTGTTTATTTATTTAATAGGGACAGTACTGATCATGCTCATTTCAATAAGCCATGTAAATGTATCGGATTTAGCCGGTTGATGTTTCTATTGTATTAGCAGACATTACTCTGTTGGGAAAGGGCTTTGATGGTGCTGCTGCAAAGCATGAACTACACCATCAGAAAGAGCACAGATATCGTTACCTCCCGGTCTGCTGTGTGTCTATTGCTTTCCAGCAGAGATGGGGAAACCCGTCTTCAGAAAGTAAACATTCTACCACATACGTATGTGTTCCAACCATTCAGTAAAAAACAGCTGATTCTTATTAGCTCCACTCCTCAGCCAGGCAGAGGAGGTTTTAGGTGCACAGGTATGACCAATGCATACTGTACAAGACTTTTACTTTCTGAAGCCAGGTTTCCCCGTCCCTGTTTGGTACACAGGCATGCAGGTGACCCCCATGGGCACACAGGTGACCCCCATGGCCACACAGGTGACCCCACGGGCACGCAGGTCACCCTATTCAAAGCTCACCTTCCCACATGACACCAAGCACAAGAGGATGAATCTGATTTTGTTGCCGTTTGTGAATGTGAGCATGTCACTAAACATTATTACACTCACACAACACACATGCACTAACACATGCACTCTTGAACCTAACATTGCAGAATAAAGAACCTATTCAACTGAACTGTAGCCTGTTCGGTCTTCTATTAGTGGCAGTCACTTGTGGCGTGTAACAGATATCTCTCTCCATTCATGAGCATGAGATCCGAACGTGTAAACCGTTTTAATCCTTTTGCTAATTTTTCTGCGGGAGGGAGGGAACAGGTTTCGACTGGCTGGTTCCTGAGGAGACAGGGCTCTGAAATGTCAGATCTGAATCAGTCAGCAGAGAGGGATCTATGTCTCATCTGTTGAGCAGGGGCCGCTAAAGCTCGCTCTCCCTCGCTAACTCTCCCTGTAGCCCAGCTGGGGGAGTGGGACTCTTGTCACGTCGCCAGTCGACTCACTGTTTGAACAGTCTGTCTGGGGCTCTTTAGAGGAGACCATCTGCTGCTCTGGTCTCTCGCCAGGTGTGCAGATCCTTCACCAAAGAGCCCTCGGAGGGCACCGTGTCAGAGCGCAGGCTATAAATATGAGTCTGATAGGGCCAAAACCCATATTCATTTATAAACTACCAAAATGCTGGCGATAGTTGCTACCTCGTAAACTTGGGAATGATCTGCAAAGGAAGGGCAGATTTTGAATGCATGATTGCTGTCAATTGTTACTAACGCAGAATTTACTTAGATTTAGATTAGATTAGATTAGATTCAACTTCATTGTCATTTAGCAGAGTACAGGTACAAAGCCAATGAAATGCAGTTGACATCCAACCAGAAGTGCAAAGAAGCATTAAGTACCAAGTGCAAGTAGAGTATGGTTGTGTAGACAATAGAGATTAATAATGTACAGTGTATAGTTGGATAAATACAGGATTTAAAACTGAACTGAAAAAAAATGTATAACATCTGATTTTCAGATATCAGTCAAGGAGACAGAGAAACATTTAGGCAACTCAGCACACTCAGTGAGAAAAACAACGAACAGCACATGACAGGACGGGGGCCCACACTTCCCATCAATGAGGAAAGCCGACCCACAATACGCCTGGAACACCCTAGCGGGAACCAGGGTTCTCTGCGGAACCGACTCTGTGGTCAGGGACAGTCTCTGTTGCGGAACTCTTGAGTGGCTGCTTTAACAGGAACACCACAGTAATTCTGGAACGTTGCTACATCTTCTAGAACACTCCGTGGAGTTTGCCATGCAGATAGCCACTGTGAAGGCTGCCGTGCTGGTTGTGAGTAATCAGTGGGTCTATAAGCTGACCGTCTCAGCCCACCTCCAGCACACACACACACACACACACACCCTCTAATCAGATGCAGTGTAAAAGCACAGGCTGTACGCCACCACACGATGTGTTCATGTGTAAGCTTGACACAGCAAACACTCACAGGACCAAATGCCAGAACTGGATTTAGAACAAGCTCTCTCTAGCTTGTATAGGGTGGGTCTGAGAGAGCATCTTCAGAAATGGCCTGTGGCAGTCTACAGACTGTCCCCAGTTTATCTGCAATATTCAGAAGTATTGTTCTCAGCTTTTAAATAACCAATGTGTTTAAATAACAATGTGAAAAGAGTTCCCTGTAGATCCTTCAGTACTTGAAGGAGCCCTCAGTGAACTTCCTTGAACTTTTTTCCAGTAGAGGCGAATGCAGATATTAGCTGTAGCGTTAGCATCGATCTTATGCAGGCAGCGGTGGTGGCAGGTCGCTTTAAGAGCTGCAGCATTGAATGTCCTCATTGGCGAAGGGCTAAGGGAAAACAGTCTCACTCCCACTACCCCTCCCTCATGCACACGCACACACACACAAGACACACGCGCACGCGCGCACACGCACGCACACACACACACACACACACACACACACACACACACACACACACACACACACACACACACACACACACACACACAAACACACACAGCCCTGCCCCCCAACTGACTCGTGCAGTCCTCATCCTCTATTCTGCTCAGGCAACCTAGATGATGTCATCCAGCTGTCTGCAGCCCTGAGCGTGTGTGTGTGTGTGTGTGTGTGTGTGTGTGTGGAGTGGGGGGGCTCCCACACTGACGCATTGAGACAAATGCGTAGCTAGCTCCTAGCTTAGCATCAGACAAAGATGAGGCACTGTTTGTCGCTGCAGAGGATGTCCTACTGCTGTTGCTGCTGCTGTTGTTGTTGATTGGGATTGTGCAATTGTTGTTTGTGCATCTAACACATCTGCAGATCTACAGATGTCTATCACCCCTGCAGTAGCAGGACAGAAACCCTGCAATGACCTAAGCGCCTCAGAGAGGTGGAGGGGGAGAGGAGCGAGAGGGAGAGAGAGAGGGGAGGGAGAGAGAGAGGGAATGGGAGGGGAGGGAGGAGGGGTAGATAAGGGAAACAATGTGGCTGCTAGGAAAGCCTCATCACCACCGCAAAGAACCTCCAGTGATGTCATTTCCAGCCAATCCGGTGAGCCCAGCTCGCAGCCCTCTCTCTTCCTCTTCCTCTCTCTCTTTTTCTCTCTCTCTCTCGAATGATGTAGACAACCAATGTGAAGCTGACCTCACCCAGAACAGCTCATAGCCAGAAATCTATCATGCCATTTTTTATGCAATACAGATTGATCCGTGCCCCTAATGAAAATCTTTTTTTGCAGCCCATTACAACCCCCCCCCCCCACCTCCCCCGGCCCTCCTAGGCTGACCCACATCAGGCTCCTGATGATGTCATTAGGCTGTTAAAAGATCTGTCATGCATTTAGATAAGATCATGGGTGAAAAATCTATATTCAATAAATAAATGAATTTGCGTTGCATTTTTGGGATCAATAGGCCAAAGAGATCCACGTGCCACGTGTAATTCGGAGGGGTGGGGTGCTGTTTATCTGAGAGAGAGAGAGAGAGAGAGAGAGAGAGAGAGAGAAAGAGAGGATGGGGAAGGGAGAGAGAGAGATAGAGGAAGAGAAAGAGGTTGGGGAAGAGAGAAAGAGAGGGAAGGGTAGAGAGAGAGAAAAAGGGGATGAGGAAGAGAGAGACAGAGGATGTGGAGTCTGTGAAGAAGTCCGAGCATTGCAGTGACCTCACTCCTCATGTGAGCCGCTGGGTGCCAGTGACGTCGTGCCACAGGATTTAGGATAATTAACGACGCTTACCTCAGCGCCAGGCCGCGCAAGAGCTGTTTTTGTCACCTCAGCGTGCTGCTTGAAGAAAAAAAAAAAAACGGGCACGACTGAAATAAAGTGTGAGGAATTTTTTATTCCTCAAAGTCTTGACTTCACTGCAGTGAGATTTCTGAGGTTTATAATGCATTGTTACACTTCAAGTCGCAAAAATCTTTGTGAGTGTCGTAATAACAATATATGAACAGCTATATCAGTGGTTCTTAAACGTTTTACATCACTGCCCACTTTGGAGATGGGCAATTGTCAAGACTCGTCTGACCTCATCACACCAAAACAATTTGGAAATGTTATTTTCGCATTTTGGTTCCATGTTACATTTCCCTTCTCGGCCCCCTGGATCTGTTGTTGATGACTCCTATGTTTGTGTGTGGCTATTTTGTTTTGAATGTATGGTCTTCCTTGCCAAAAGGCATTAATAAAGACAAACCTCCTCCTGTTCGTCTCATCGTCATGTCTCTATTCCCCACTAGTGGGAACCTTCCCACACTTTGAGAACTACTGGGGTTTATACTTATGTCAATCATTATGAAGATAATAAATACTATATAAGCCTTTATTAATGTTTAGAATGCTTTATGAACACTTGGTTCGTAGAAAGTGTTTTTGAATGTTCTATTCGTTTCCGTTACCAAGGTGCTCTATATTTATCCAAAGGCTCTTTTTGAAATAAGGAAATATAGGGCTCAGATAACTTGGCGAAACCCCTGGCGGAGCAAGATCTGTTTTTTTTTTATACTGCACATTGTATAATTGTATTAAAAATTCCATAAAAGCTAAAATATTATCAATCCCATGTGACACAACACAGAAATCTATTCTATCCGTTCGAGCAGTGCGTTCGCATTGAAAACCTCTCATTTCCGGTTTTCTCATTGAGCTGAGGTGTGCCCGCTGCTAAGGTGTGCCCGCTGATGAGGTGTGGTGTGCCCGCTGATGAGGTGTGGTGTGCCCGCTGCTGAGGTGTGCCCGCTGGTGAGGTGTGGTGTGCCCGCTGATGAGGTGTGCCCGCTGATGAGGTGTGTCTGCTGATGAGGTGTGGTGTGCCCGCTGCTGAGGTTTGGTGTGCCCGCTGCTGAGGTGTGGTGTGCCCGCTGCTGAGGTGTGCCCACTGCTGTGCTGTGCCCGCTGCTGTGGTAGCTTGTGTATCTAAAGTAGCTGCTGTACTAATGGGCAGCAGTGGGCAGTGGTAGAGATAGCAGGGCACTGGGTAACACTACAATAAATAAATCATTTATTAAACATTTATTAAGCCTTTGTTACTTACTAGTTAATGGTTTGTTCATCATTAGTAATTTCTTGTTCATACATAATTCATCATCAGTAAAGCATTTGTTCACACAATTATACATGGTTTGTTCAAAGTAAATAAGCCTATCCAAAAAATATGTTTGTAAGTACATGATTTATACTTAATAAGTAATGAAACAACCACTTATAATGAAATCATTTTCTTATTATAAACCAGTTGCAAACTATTACAAAATGCTTTGTTCATCATTTGTAAAGCATTGTTCCTATGTTAATTCTCATAAATAAAGTATTTGTAGACACAGTTGGTTTGTTAATATAGTAAATAAGCCTATATCTAAAATATGTTTATGAATTATTGTTAATACTTAATCAATTATGCAATATACACATGCACTAACGATTAGTTAGGGTGAGGATACATATTTTATAAACCACTTCCTAATACTATAATTCATGATTAACTCAGGGGTTACAAGTGGTTAGTTAATGATATTTTGTGACCTTATCTAAAGTGAGGACTTTCTATGCCTTGCAACACATTTTCAAATGAGTTGTAAAGATTACATTCACATTCATTCATTTAGCAGACAAGAGACGTACACGTCAATTAAATTGAAGGCCATTGACATAACAGTGAAAGCCGGGAATTGAACCCCCAACTTTTCTGGCTATTGCATGCTAGTCCAGCTCCTTATCCACTACACTACCTTGGCCCAGATAGAAAGCCCTACAACTATACAAGAGTTTCTGTTTTCTTCTACTAAACACTGTTATTAAACATCTGTAAACTATTATTAAATGCCGTATTCTTCATTTGTAAAGCATTATTCCTACATTAATTCTCATCTGTAAATCATGTTTACACACAGTTAAAAATGGTTTGTTCATAGTAAACACGCATATCTATATTATATTTTTGAATTGACTGTCATAATATCACTGGGCAGAGGTAGTATAGTGGATAAGGAGCCCAGTTAACATGCAGTAACCCATAAAATTGGGGGTTCAAACCCCAGCGTCCACCAATGTGGCCTTGCCCTTTAATTTCATTGACATGTGTAAGTCGCTTTGGGTGAAAGTGTCGGCTAAATGAATAAATGCAAGTGTAAACTTTATAACTCATTTGTAAATGTGTGGCAAGGCATAAAACGTCCTCACTTTAGATGAGCTCACAAAATAACTAACCATTTGTAACTCCTGAGTTAATTATTAATTATAGTATTAGGAAGTGGTTTATAAAATATGTATCCTCACCCTAACTAATCATTAGTGCATGTGTATGTAACAACTGTTAAATAATGGAAATATTACTTAATCAAAAATATATTATTGCATCATTTATTTAGTAGTAACAATAATGTATAAACATATTTAAGATTTAGGCTTATTTACTATGAACAAACTATTTATAACTGTGTGAACAAATGCTTTACTGATGATAAATTAGAAATTACTAATGATGAATAAACCATTAACTAATAAGTAACAAAGGCTTAATAAATGATGAATTGTGTGTAGTTATAATAAAGTGTTACCGGGCACGGGATGGTCCTTTAGAATGGAGGGAGGGTGATGCCACCATAACGGGCAGCAGTAGGCAGTGGTAGAGCTAGCAGGGCACTGGACGGTCCTTAGAGGAAGGGTGACGCCATCCTAATGGGCCCAGCCCTTGTAGGCCTAATGGCTCCATGACTCATATCTCCTTCTGGAGTGGATTACAGGACCTCTGAAGCCAGAAAGGCCCATAAAGAACAGACAACATTAACTCCACACACCTCCTACTCAAATGCAACAGTAGCACACACACACACACACACACACACACACACACACACACACACACACACACACACACACACACACACACACACACACACACACACACACACACACACACACACACACACACACACACACAGTCCCTCCCTTTGAAGAAAGCTGTGAGTTGGGATACTAGGAGATATTCAGGGAGTTTCAATTAAATTCAATTCGATTCAATCAAAACACTTTATTTATCCCCAAGGGCAATTTGCACAGCCACACAGAGTAGCACACAGATATAGGTGATATACAAATATACATAGAAGTGTAAAAGGCGGTAGAAAATAAATATATCAGGAATGTAAAGGACAGTACAGTTTTATGTGCTGGCACATTTTTGTCATGTATCAGTTGTCTTAAGGTAAACAATTAGAAGGCTACTGTATTTAAACGTATGACATTTGAAACTCTCAGTTGGGAACTATTTCAGTCTCAGTTGCATATCACAGAAAGAAAATGTGTGATCGATAAATCACAAGAATTGATTAATGTATTGATGTATGATAAATCACAAGACATTTGGTCTCACTCACACACATTCAACTATGTGCAGGTATGTCATGAAAGGAATGGTATCCAGTGATGGGATACTGGAACATTTGACCATACTGTATGTCATCAGTTTGCAAGTTGCAACATACAGCAGATGCACAGCACATACATGCAATATAACAGACACAGAAAAAAATGTAAAAAACACAGAACAAAAACAAAAAAATTTGACTAAGATGGAAAAGTGAGAAGAGGAAATGTTTCTCAGTGTTTTCTGTTTCATCGGTGGCCCTGAGCTGTCAAATGAAACACATAGCACAATTATCATATTCTAAGAGACAAAGCTGTTTACAGTTTACAATCAATTTCACAGAGACTAAATATCCTATAGTTTTGACTAGATCTATATCCAGCCATCTACATAGCCTGCACAGGTGTGTCCCTGAGGGATCACCTGTGCAGATGCCAAACAGCACAGCGCACTAGCCTAGTGCTTCACAAAACCCCACATAGACTACACACTGGGAAAAGCAACCAGGGCTATACTCAAGACATTAGAGGAAAACTAGACTGCTGTGTAAAAGCGTTACACAACAGTCCGTGCTTGACTGATTAGAGCAAGAAACCACTGTAAAAGTTACTGCATAAGATCTGGTATGACTCACCAGTCATGACTTCTATTCGCCTCCACAAATAATGCTAAAACTGAACTTCATTCCATCTTTATTATAAGTAAGTAATGAGAAAAGACAGAAGAATAAAATTAGGCCTATTTGATATGTATTTATTTTTATCATGTCAGAGACAAGGAAGGCTATGGCAACGTGAACCGTGGTGCCACTGTTTCCATTTGTGCTCAGCAGGTGGGCAGATAGAGGATCATGGTCACTCCAGGGAACACCATCAGTGCCCTGACTTTACCTTAGAGCTCACTGTGGGTGAAATCACCCCTTGCATGAAACTTGCATGCTGATATGCCCAACAAAGGGAAAGCAAAAATTAACTGCAGATCACACAGATGTGATCATGGGGTTATTAGCCTAACTTTAAGGTTGACAAAAAAACTAAACAAATATGCAAACATCTGTTTTAGGCCAGCTGCAACAAAATACATTTCATGATCGTGCTTGGGATGAAGAAGTATAGGCCTCAGAAAGGAAGTTGCAAAGTCGAATGTTTGAACTGTGCAATATAATAGTTTGACAACTGCACATCCCCCAATATTAGTTATTTGAGTCAGTCTTTCCCATTCTGAGCAGCCCAGGACTCGTTCATTCCTTTAGTCTTTTTTTCACATGCTTGATCCTAAGCGCCCAGATGAGTAATCATAGTAGGCGTCGTGACATTTCCTGCCTTGATTTGATTCCCGCGCCAGATCCCGGTTCTTTGTGTTCATCTGTGTGAAGTGAGCGTGTCTGTCAGCCGTGTAGCGCCGGGAGGTGTGTGTGAGGCGGGGAAGATGATGGGAGGGGGTGCGAGTTAAATGCCACCACGCGATGACTCACACACTCTCTCCTCGCTCGCTCGGCACATCCACTGGCATCTGCCGTTGTGCTCGCATCGTCTGGCGCACGACCCCCACGCTCGCCTCGTGAACAACTCCAATGCCTCCCAAAGGCGCTTTTTTCTTTCTTTCTTTTTGCCTTTAATCTTTTCCTTCCTCTCTCCTCTGCCTGCGGGTGGGAAATAGTTGTCCTGGAGTCTTTAAAATACTCTGAAAGAACTTTTGCTCACATGGTCAAAGTGTAGGAGCTTTTTTTCTTTACTGCTGAATAGGGGATGCTGGACTTCCTCTTAATTGTTACTGAATAGAAATCCTCTTCCTATCGCACTCAGCGTTGTGCAAGTTAGACTTCAGAATGCAGGCCTTCCAGAAAGCCTTTCCCGTTTTCTCCGTTTCTGCTACACTCATACATTTGTACATCCTTCCAGAACCGTCTGACAAGTCAAACTTAATTGCAATGCATTCAAGCTGTGACAGCATTTTTTTTCAGGCAAATGAGAATTCAATCTCATGCAGTAGATTCCAGACACGGGAGAGGAGTGCAGTGAAATTTAGACAAATGTAGTATATAGATTACTTCTACTCCAATTCTGACCATGCTGAAAAATTGTTTTGCTGGGATGCAAACAGGTGATTACATACATTTGTACATCCTTTCAGAGGCGTCAGTCAAGTCAAACTTAATTGGAACCCATTCTGCTGTGACCACATTTGAACAGATTGGCAGATGGGAATTCAATCTCATGCAGTAGATTCTAGACGGGAGAAGTGGAGGGCAGTAAAATATAGGAAAACGTGGTATGAAGGGTCAGGCCACCATGCTCTTCTCATTCAGTTTCCTCTCATTACTATGAAGCAGTAGTACGCTGCAGGGTTACTGAGAGCCGGTGTACTGCAGGGTGTTTGTGAATGTAAATGTAGAAAAGGCAGTGGCAGTTCAAATGACAGAAGGTTTGAAGGCGTTGAATCTCTTAACGCCCAGACTGTCCATGCTACTCCTCTCTATTTCTCTCTCTCTCCCTCTCCCATATGCCCAAATGAAGTCGGTGCCCACACACACGCACGCACGCACGCACACACACACAGACACACACACACACACACACACACACAGACACAGACACAGACACAGACACAGACACAGACACAGACACAGACACACACACACACACACACACACACACACACACACACACACACAGACACAGACACACACAAAAATGAGAGTGGGAGAAAGCTCTGGCATTCATGATCATTTTATTTATTTTCTTTGAGAATGGGAAGGAAAAGTAGATAAAATATAACAGTGAAATGATACATTTCCTCAACACACAAATCTTCTATACAAAGATACACAACAAATGTCGCATAATAGTATTCAGTCCTTGATACCGCACACTTCACTGCCCAGAGAGGCATCTAAAAGGTAGGAGATGCATATGGTTTGCTTTGTAGATTACAACATAAATAACACACAACACATAAATGAGCATCAGCAATCCATTTCAGATATTGACCCCCAAACTCTGTAGCGTTGGTGTTCATCTTCAGGTGATATGCCCTTGGCTTTCTTTGACTTGACGTTAGTCATCATGATCAAAGGTTTAACCCTAGAGAATGAGGCCTGTTTGGTTTGCTGATGGCTTTTGAGTCTGCAACAAGGCCAACCTGCACACGGTTTCTGAACCTCTGCGGTCACGCCACGAGACACCTGCACTCCGTTCTGCAGTCATGCAAATCCTAGAGAGACTTGCGGGCATTTTACGCAGTCCAAGATGCACTAAAGATCGCGTCCAGAGGCGTCACAGGTCGTAATCTCACAACACGCCGATATCAAATCAGTGCTGCAGTCCTGACCACTAACAGGTCAACTTTTGTTTTTGGACACGGTTTCCCCTAATGAAGTCCACTGTGCGGGGGGGGGGGGTAGGAGAAGGAGCGTTCCCGGTCCTTTGAGGGTCACACACACAGAAGAGATGTTGTGCCTGTGTGTGCTGTGTGTCTCAGTACACTCACTGCATCTTCTGGTTCCGCGCATGAACCACCTCCTTTCGCTCCTTCAGGAAGTTCTTGAAGGCTGGGTCCTCCTTGCTCTCCTCCGTCACTGAGGCACAGAGATGCATGGAGGGGAGAGGAGAGGAGAGGAGAGAATTGTAAGGGTGAGAGGAGGAGAGGAGAGGAGAGGAGAAGAGAGGGGAGGGGAGAGGAGAGAAGAGAAGAGAGGAGAGGAGAGGTGAGAGAGGAAAGAAGAGAGGAGAGGAGAGGAGAGGTGAGAAGAGGAGAGGAGAGGTGAGAAGAGGAGAGGTGAGAAGAGGAGAGGAGAAGAGAGGGGAGGGGAGAGGCGAGAAGAGAAGAGAGGAGAGGTGAGAAGAGGAGAGGAAAGGAGAGGTGAGGTGAGAGAAGACCTCAGCAAACACTACCCGTGTCAGGACGCTTGTTATTCTCCCAAATAAAAATGAAAAACTTTTGTCGAAATGTACACTTTTTATGTATGAATTACTAAGAGCAAAACTTCTAGATTTCTTAAAGAATTTATCCCATTATGTCCATTATTTTACAGGTTTGGAAAACAGTATTTCATAATTCCATACTTTTCCAGACTTCCTAGACCTGTGCAAGTACCCTGCCAGTAATCCAGCCAAATACATCCCTTCCTCATTAGAGAGAAAGAGAGAGAGAGAGAAAGAGAGAGAGAAAGAGAGATAGAAAGAGAGAGAGTGGCGAGGCTTACCTTGATGGTCGATGTCATCTGTATCGCTGTCCGTGTCCTCCTCTTCCTGGTCGGGGTTTCCCCGTGAGAAGATGAGGTCACACGCACCACTGAGCTCTGGCTCGTCTGAAAGACAAATCGGCACAACTCCCTCAGCTTTTCCCTCCTCATACCTTAGAGCAGCGGTCCCCAACCACCGGGCCGCGGGACATTTCTAACCGGGCCGTAGCCTACGACATGAGTTAAAAAAAAATGCATGCAAACTAAACTAAATTTAATTCGCAATAATGTCACGTTTTTACATGGCATAGGCCTATATGCAGTTGTTTGATTGCACGCATGTTTGCATTTTGCAAGGTCTATTTTCTTACGTCTGTCTGTCCCGCCTTCAACACTTTTACATATTGCCTTCAGCGCTGCGCAGCCTCAGGTCAGCTCACTTCACTTGATCAGTTCTTGGCGAACGGTATGTCACACGAAGTTAGCTAAACTGCTAGAATGAGCAACAAAAAACAAGCATTTTTAGCAGGTCACTGGCCAGAGTGTTTGAGTTGAGAGCCGCTGCAGAGATTTCTTACAGAAAAAAAGCTGCACATTTTAGTGATGAGGAGTAATGCATGCACAACACATATGGAATATGGAACATGGAACCCCCGAATTCTGGTTAGGCACAATTGTGCTGTTAAAGCTGTTTGAGGTGATTATTTATGTCATATATGAGGATGTCAAACAAAAAACTGGCTACAAGAGATGAAAAAAAAAGTTAAAATGTGCTTAACATGAATTTGTCTGCATATAGATTTAGTCCAAACGGGGAGTATATTGTACCTCTAAACAAATATTTGACATTTATCCTGGCAATGCTTTTACTTAAATGAATAACGCACCTGACATGTTGTTATAAAATCAAGTCATGCATGTCTACTCTCAACTCAAAATTCCAATGGAGCTCCAAGCGGATTTGTACACACAGCCTTACAACACTGTTTACAGCTCTTCGAGTCACGGTAAAATGTAATTTTTGGTACATAGCTAATTTAGATAAACTTACGGTGTGGGTGCTTGCATTGCTTGCGTAGGAATCCGCCGTCTTGGTTTGTATAGAAATGAATATTAAGGGACACATACACGCTAGAGGTTAGACATACGTGACGGTTGGTAATTTGTGACGTTGCTATAGTGGTAAAATAAGAGGTGGGTAAACTACAGTATGAATTCTGTGATCACGGAGGTGGACTGCGCCATGCGGTATTGAATTTTTAAAAAAGGCATTATGGTGGAGATTATTGTCCAATGTTTATAACAATACCAGTGGCAGATGTTTCCTAGAGTGTTGATTAGTGTACATATTGTGAATGTGGATAATACAGTGTGATTTTTGAATGTTAAAAGTTGCAATTGGTGAATAAACTCTTTTGAGAGGTGGATAAACTCTAATATGAGGTGGATAAACTATATTTCTGAAAATTCAGAGGTGGATAAACTGCATTCACTTGTGTTTAGCCTCCACTACATTCCTGCTATCAATAGTAATCAATCAAATCAAAGCTGTTTGTTGTATAGCTGGGTGCTGTGCACCCATTTCTAAGCTGCTTCCTTAAACCTGAAAAGTATACAAAAGGCACGCACATCCAGGGCAAGTAGCCTAAGTGCTGGCCAAAAGCAAAGGTCACAGCGATAACAATAAAGTCTGCACACCAGACGTAACCAAAGACCTTTTAGGCAATATGGCGGTGGCCATATTGCAACGCTTTTTGGTCACTTATTCGGGCATCTATTTTGGGTAGAACTGTGCGTGTGAAATGCTTCACGAATCACGACACACCAACCTCGCTCCAGCTGCGAGATCACAACACATGATTGGTACGATGTATTCATAACATGCCACATGATTGGCACAATGTAGTCACATGTCAACTTTTGGCGGCGGAAGGGCTTAAAAAATCTATTTGGTATTGTTTTTAGTATGAAAAGACTTACCTAGCACCCTCTCAAAAGAACATTTTGACTTAATTTAAGAAGACTTTGACTTATTTTAAGGAGCCTTATCAAGACAAATTTGCTCAACGCACTGGCAGACAAATTTGCTTGTTTTTAGGACAAATTTGCTTAACGCACTGGCAGACAAATTTGCTTGTTTTCAGGATGAGATGTCTTAATTTAAAAAAAGATTGACTTATTTTAAGTCAAATGTTTTCACAAGAAAGCGCTAGGTAAGTCTCTTTATACTGAAAACAATACCAACTAGTTTTTTTTATCTTGATATAAGATTAATAACACTTGGTTAGATTTTGTTAGATAAGCAGTTTTTGCAGTGCAGTGCTCAATGGTCGCCATGGAGATCTGAGGTAAACAATACTACAGCTCAAGAAAACTGAGGTGATCTTTCTGTTTGAGGTGATCTTGATCTGTGTTGGATGTGTTATTACATATTACTATCATATCTGTAGTTGTTTCCCCGCCCCCTCTGCAAAGCTAATTGCGTGCCCACAGCTGAACCACAAGCGCAGTTGAATAGTTAACCAATTGTGACATTAAAAAGAAACAAACTTTAGCGATCATACATGATAATAAGATGTCAACGAGCAGCGACATACAGAGTATAGGCCTAGTAGTTCTACTAATCTACTTAAAAATACTTGAACTATTTATTGCACAATGAAGAAAACTGATGCTCTGAATACTTATTCAGCTGTCTCTAAAAGTTTCTCTAATTGACGCATTCAACCGCGATTTTGATTACACCTGCTTTTAACAGGCGCAAGTTTTTCACCGCAAAACAAACATGCGCTGTTTTCATACATATGGCGGAATACCTAATCAATGCTATTAGCACTTGTCGTCTCCTGTGTTTGCGCGATACTCCCACTTTCCTCTGACCCTCCTATGAATGCATATGCATGACACGGAAAAGCGCAAATAGCCATTTGCAGCTCCCACGACAGGCAGTCTACACTTTTTCCTCAGTGCGGCCTGTTTGTACATACCTCGCCATGCCTTTACGTGCACTTTGCAAATGAAATATGCCTGACGTGGGCACAAAAACATACATCTGGCCCTGTCTCTCCTTTTTTCATCCACTTTCTCTGGGTGTGTCTTTCTTCTCTCCTTTGTATCCCTTATTCTCTCTCTCTCTCTCTATTTATCTCTTTGGCTGTGGAGAACATGTGTGTGTGTGTGTATGTCTGTGTGTGTGTGTGTGTGTATGTCTGTGTGTGTGTGTGTTTGTGTGTGTTTTTGTGTGTGTGTGTGTTTGTGTGTGTTTTTGTGTGTGTGTGTGTGTGTGTGTGTATGTCTGTCTGTGTGTGTATGTCTGTGTGTGTGTGTGTGTCTGTGTGTGTGTGTGTCTGTGTGTGTGTGTGTGTGTGTGTGTGTGTCTGTGTCTTTGTGTGTATGTCTCTCTCTGTGTGTGTGTCTGTCTGTGTCTGTATGTGTGTGTGTGTCTGTGTGTGTGTCTTTGTGTGTGTTTGTGTGTGTTTGTGTGTGTGTGTCTGTGTCTTTGTGTGTATGTCTCTCTCTGTGTGTGTGTCTGTATGTGTGTGTGTGTCTTTGTGTGTCTGTGTCTTTGTGTGTATGTCTCTCTCTCTGTGTGTGTCTGTCTGTGTCTTTGTGTGTGTGTGTGTGTGTGTGTGTGTGTGTGTGTGTGTGTGTGTGTGTGTGTGTGTGTGTGTTGAACATGACCGCAACCAACAGCCAAACCTTTGCCACTGCAAACCCAAGCTAATCCCTGAATAGGACGGTTACTCTTGGGTGGCGGGTGGGGGAGACATATCTGGGGGGAGACACACTGGCTAGGTTCAGAGTTCAGGTTCCATTCCCTCTCTCTTTCTCCCTGGTGATGTTGCTCAGTAGAGCAAAGACTCTGGCACAGACTGAGCAGTTAAGTTCGGAGTTTAGTTAGTGTCAGCTCTTACCATTAGGCCCTGTTAGTCAGTGAGTTAGCCACTAGAGAGGGCTTGTTCTTTTAAGTTTGTCAGTATCACCCTTTGTGTTTAACAATAAAGTCAATTCAATTTTATATGTGTGTCCGACATCCATCACTGCTGCACAGAATTCAGGGTAAGGCCACATGAACATGTCCCATTGACCTCCATTCATTTTGTCTATAGGACTGTGAATGGAGAATCTTGAAAGTTGAATTCTGAGAAATGGCCAAGTTGCCCAAAGGGCAAACAAACAACTTTTACTTTAATAACCCTATAGAACATGTTACTGTATAAAAGTTCACTGTACTCAACATTTCCAGGTCAACTTTTGGCAATTAGACTAAAAATTGCAAATTTTTCGAAATTTCGCCAAAGTTCATGTGTTAGGTGGCACCCCTAAATCTCAATGGAATTACTCAAAACTGTGCAAAAGTCATTTTTATGTTAATTGGAACAAAATGCAATGCCAGCCAAATTGATATTTTGAAATTAAAATTTCCCATTCAAATTTGATGCACCCTAGTGTCCGTACCTGTGGCTGAGACGGGCTTGTCCAGGGGTACGGACCCCATGTCCTTGTGCAGGCGCTCCATCTGATCCTGCTGCTTCTTACTCTGAGCTGCAGCCTGCAAGAGACAAGACATCAGCAGGACGTTAGGGCACACTGAGGAGGACACAAGGACACATGGAGGAGACACTGAGGAGGAGATGAGGACACATGGAGGAGACACTGAGGAGGAGATGAGGACACATGGAGGAGACACTGAGGAGGCACTGAGGATACACTGAGGAGGACACAAGGACACATGGAGTAGGACATGAGGATACATGGAGGAGACATTGAGGAGGAGATGAGGACACACTGAGGACATGAGGACACATTGAGGACATGAGGACACATTGAGGAGGAGATGAGGACACATTGAGGACATGAGGACACATTGAGGAGGAGATGAGGACACATTGAGGACATGAGGACACATTGAGGAGGAGATGAGGACACATTGATGAGACATTGAGGAGGACACATTGAGGAGGACATGAGGACACATTGAGGAGGACACAAGGACACTGAGGAGGACAGGAGGACACACAGGAGGAGATGAGGACATATTGATGAGACACAGAGGAGGATGTTAGGAGACACTGAGGAGGAGATGAGGACACATTGAAGAGAACACAGAGACAAATCCATTCATTTTTAAACATATATATATATATATATTTCTTATATAGCTTTAAGAAAATTAGTTTGTAGAATCATTCAGTTTCTCTGCCAGGCCTTATTAACATGGAATCCTGCAGAACCCCTTTCAAAGGCCAACTGTTCACATGGCAACCAGCACAGCAACACTTACTCACCAGCTCTCGGTGAAGTCTTTCATACTCCGGACGGTAGTCGCTGAAAACACACACACACACACACAGACACACACACACGCTTTGAGTCCCCAGACATCCATCCCACTCACAGTCAGTCAAAACTTAATCACTGCTTTCAGCAAACACAATGCAGCTCATTTATATAATTCATAATTTAAATCCTTCTGCTGCCATTCAAATGTTTAGTGTCATTCATAATAAAATAAAGACTTTAACCTTTTTGTATATTTACCAGTTAATATGTGTGCAATTAACAGCAACTGGCAGCTGTTACTGTTATTTCAAGGTAAAACAATTAGGTAAAAATGAAATAGGACCTTCATTTAAATGACAGATAAGTGCAAGGACACTCAATGAGCAAAACAATGACCAATGACCACATGAACTAAAGAGATCGATAGTAGTATGGGAGCACTAATCTGCTGTGCTTGGGATATTAATCAAATCAAATCAAATTAACTTAAGTTAAACTTTAGACTTTTAAATGAGGGTCCCATTAGTGTTTATTTTTACTGAACTTACGTCTCATATTCTTTGGCTGCCTCGGCAACCTGCACGAAGAGTTCATCCAGTCCAGTGCCCATGACTGCTGATACCCCGACGACCTGCAGGGGGACAAGAGCGGAAACTGAGCTCTGGGAGTAAAGCTGTTGTGGTCCATGGCGTCTAGACAGAGCACCAGACCAGTCTACCACACAATGTCAAACAGGAGCAAAATCACAGTGCTGAAAACCTCATCGCAGCATTCACAGTTTGCTGTCTGGAGAATTCATGCAACCGGTTTGGTAAAATCATCTCGTATTTTAGAAGAAAAAAAATCATCATTATCATGCACAGATTGCTTGCTGGAGGATGCTTCCGCAGGTTAACGTAGAACTAGTGTTAAACACTAAGCTACTGGCAACTGAAAAGAATGACACAGCTCTTGAAACCTCATTACAACAAACCATCATGTTTGGTAAAATAATTTTATATTTAACAAAAAAAAAATCATGTTGCCGCGCAGAGAACGCTGGCTGGTGGACGCACCCGCAGGTTGGTGTAGAACTCATCCAGCACCAGGCTCATGGAGCGAGTGAGGTTGCTCACGTAGGACGTCTCCTGGTTGAGCGCCTCCTGGAATGTCTCAAAGTCCTGCATCCACTCCACCGCAAAGGTGTGGGCGATGATGTCCGTCTGGCCCCAGGGAAGACACAAGAGAGTCGAGTCAACCACACGAGGTGAGGTAAAGTACAGTACAGTGACGTAAAGTCAAGTCCAGTAAATGACGTTTAGCAGACGTTTTAGAGCGTTTAGCAGATGCTTTTATCCAGCTGATAACTGATCTGATATTATCCAACTGATAACTTCATCCAACTCAAACTGATTCACTCTCTCTGCTAAGGGCCACTGGCAAGGACCATGCTCAACAACGCAGATGCATGAATATAGAGGACCTCTGCCTCACAAGTGGACATTGGACTCTTAGGAACTCTATGGAACAGGCACCCCGGAGTCCCACGGCTATGGCAAGTAAGTTTATGGATGCTCCTAAGATGCTGCCTGTTGCCTTGACAACCACTGTTGCTATGGAATCAGAGCAGAGTGAGGGGTGTGTGCAATGTTACCTTGTTCATCACCACGATGAATGGCAGCTTGGTCTTATAGAGAATGCTGCATAGAGGAGAGAGAAACGTGATAAGAGGGGCATATTTAAATGTGGGCGAAATACACACTGTATTGTATAATCCTAAAACCACAGGTGAAACATTTTATGCGAGATGGAATACTGGATCAAGCTGAATCTAGTGAAAGTTGTCAGAATGGGCGGCATGTTGAAGTTGGGGCAGCCGTGGCCTACTGGTTAGCGCTTTGGACTTGTAACCGGAGGGTTGCCGGTTCGAACCCCGACCAGTAGGAACGGCTGAAGTGCCCTTGAGCAAGGCTCCTAACCCCTCACTGCTCCCCGAGCGCCGCTGTAGCAGGCAGCTCACAGCGTCGGGATTAGTGTGTGCTTCACCTCACTGTGTGTTCACTGTGTGCTGTGTGCGTTTCACTATTTCACGGAATGGGATAAATGCAGAGACCAAATTGCCCTCACAGGATCAAAAGAGTATACTTATACCAGAAATCTCTCACAGTCCTTTACGCAGGCAAATACTTTATTATACTTCACACACAACGTTTCGGTTACACAGACCTTCCAAGGACAGTGTGCGGTATTTCTTCAACACGCATTACTGGTGACCTCACCTTTTCCGACGCACCTGTCCAAAAAGAGGGGTGCAAAAGCGCTTTTGAACTGAGAATGGGAGGCATACCTGCAGGCATAGAGCATGTTGGACATAAAGGTGACAGGATTCACACTCCGCGACGTGTCCATCACATACACGACCACGCAGGGGAAGCTGGAGGCCTAGGAGAAACAGATACTCATTATCGTCTTTCAAAATGGTATGAATAATAATAAATAGGAAATGACAAAAAATAACTACTGAAATAACAGAGGAGTCAATAGAAATCAAGCAGAAATCAACACTTTAAAAGTATACTGTGGACAGAAATGGTTATAAAAAAAAAATGGTAAAGAATTGTGGTAGTTCTTCAAAGGACTGCAACTGATGACATGTGAAAAAGTGAATCTCTGAATATCTCTGAACCGATGAATATTTCCATACCAGAGCTTCAGTGATGATGGTACCAGAAGCTGACCAGGTGAACACCTCTATTTGTCCAGGTGTGTCAATCAAAACATACCTGAAAATCATGCAACAGTTGGATTACCAGCTTAAACAGCAGAAGAAAACTCATGAAAGGATATCTTTGTAGAGGACAGGCCTGTTGAACACTTACTGGTGATCGCTCTGCTTCTTCTCAATGAATTTCATAACCTGATTGAGGGGAATAGGTTGGAGTTACAGTAAGACAATGCTGACACCTATTGGTAGGATGCACTAACATCAAAGTCACACATTACAATCATGCTCCATGCCTTTACTAAGGAAAATGACCAAAATGAAGAGAACAGAGAGAACTAGGTGGGGAGAGGGAGAGGGGGGGGTATACTACCGTTGAAATGTTTGGGGTCACTTAAAATTGTCCATATTTTTCGAGAAAAGCTATTTTTTTGGCTTTTACAATAAAGGCAATATAAGTGGACAGAGGGCCATAATCAGCAATTGTCTGCCCTGAGTTCCAATGCCATATTGTATCTGCTAAA
>NW_027468680.1:6007940-6010440 GCF_046254945.1 Alosa pseudoharengus
GTGTTCCTCTGCACTGGACGTGCATGGGAACAGCTGTTTGTGTTAGCACCCTTCCCTCAGATCGCATCCTAAGGCTCCAGGCCAGGGTGTCCTTGGGTTAAAACAGGCCCATCGGATGGGACCAGGGGCAAGGAGACGTCACAGGATATCCTCTCAACAGTGAGAGATCCTGGAGACCTCCAGGGTGGGTGAGACAGCCTCATACCGCACGGATAACCAACCAACCATCACCACCTTAAAGGAAGTAGTGTGATGTAATTTCCTTCCATTTGATTCATAAAAAGATCTGGTAACACTTTCTATGAAGGTTGTATTTATAACGCCCTATGCATTCATAATGTTTTATAAGGTGTCTATAAAGCATTGTAATGCTCATTATTACCATCTATATGTATTCACAAGTCGTCATAACCAACTTCATGATGCATTATGACAGCTAATTATGAATGATTATAATTTTAATCTGAATAATGCATCATAAATATGTCAAGATCTGCCTACTACTTGTCAGTTTTATGATGCATCATAACTACTTTGCTTTGCTAAATGTGTAGTGATGCATAAAGAGTTTTGACTTCTACTGTAGTCCTATACTGTATATCTATAGCTATAAGTATATGTAATAAAGTTATAATAATTTATACATCTCCCTATAGCACACAATTATAAACAGCTATGCAATATCATAAGTGTTATTTGTCAGCTCTAAGTAAAGTGACAAGAATATGACCCTATTATTAACATATATAAGTTCACTGAGTAATTAAAGGGTGCAATGAACTAAGTTCCGAGTCTAGCATCTTCACCCCATATGCACAATATTATAAATTACTATGTTAATGTCATAGGTGTTATTTGTCAGCTTTAGGTAAAGTAGAGCAAATACGGTGTTGTTATAAATAGATGTAAGGTTATTATAAACAAATATGAGGAAATGAGAGCCTGGACAGTAAAGACAAAAGGAATGCATTTAGTTCACTTTATTTTCATTTAAACCAACACACATTATCAGACTGATTATCAATGCTCTGAGCACATTACACAAACACATGGAGACAGTCCAAAAAAGTAGCATGGCATGGTCCTATTATTTTGTGGTGGTGGTTATTATTGGAATAAAACTCACAATGCCACTGAAGTCTATCTTGGGTCATTATGAAAGATCGTTCGAATCAAAATAGACCTTTGGTTTAAATGAAAATAAAGTGAACTAAATGCATTCCTTTTGTCTTTACTGTCCAGACTCTCATTTCATTGTAGGATAATAGGATCATATTCTTGTCACTTTACTTAGAGCTGACAAATAACACTTATGATATTGCATAGCTGTTTATAATTGTGTGCTATAGGGAGATGTATAATTTATTATAACTTTATTACATATACTTATAGCTATAGATATATAGGACTACAGTAGAAGTCAAAACTTTATGCATCCCTATACGCATTTAGGAAAGCAAAGTAGTTATGATGCATCATAAAACTGACAAGTGAGTAGGCAAATCTTGACAAATTTATGATGCATTATTCAGATTAAAATTATAATCATTCATAATTAGCTGTCATAATGCATCATGAAGTTGGTTATAACGACTTGTGAATACATATAGATGGTAATAATGAGCATTACAATGCTTTATAGACACCTTATAAAACATTATGAATGCATTCATAGGGCGTTATAAATACAACCTTCATAGAAAGTGTTACCAAAGATCTTCATTATTAGTTACTTTAGACCAGGAAAGTAAGACCTGGTATGACCATAAGACCTCTGGGTGACCTGAGCTAGGGGACCTGCACAGATGCTGATTCAGTAGTTTTGGAGATTTCACTTCTGCTGGCCGGGCCATGCAGCTAAGTCTACAGAGGCCATAGGTACACATTTCCTTCCGTAAATCAATGTTTTCCACTGTGCGGTTCATTTAAATGCATTGTTTTTTCGTTCTCCCTCTCTCCGTTCTCTCTCAAGTCTATTTCTATTTCATCTGAGTTTGACATTACGCGCTCATAAAAACGTGCATCTTCTGTCAGCAAGTAGCACTGCCAGCCACCAGAGCTCAGCGCTCTCTCTCTCACGTCCATATAGGAACGTCAAGGTTAATGGCATTTCCAGCAGACAGGCCCAGACTAGCTATCTCCAGCTAGCTGCACGGGCCACCCTTTCCTCAGCAGCCGCCAGCCGGACCTACCACCCCCCCAGTCCCCCCCCCCCCCCCCCCCAAGCCCTGGCACCTCACCTAGCCCACGGGACTCTACCTGAGCCGCTTCCTCTCACAAGCCTTATGATGAACATCTGTTGGGCCGTGCATTAGCTTGCCAAAACCGTCCACTCTTTTCCTCTCTTTCTTTTTTTTAAAAGATGTTTTTATATATAACAAAATGATGTCAACAGACCTCCCTGGTTTTGCCATTGTTTATGGCTGGTGGGAGAAACTCCCTAAACACAACGCAGCTCGGGTCACAATGAGGACACGTTCACACTTCATTTCTCATATCT
>NW_027468680.1:6022940-6042940 GCF_046254945.1 Alosa pseudoharengus
CGATAGTGGTGAATTCGGTGAACAGGGTAGTGGTGAATATAACGTCATACACCCGTGGCCGTATTTGCAAGAAATGTTTCTGTACATCGGATACCTGCCCTAGCGGCCTGTGAAAGGCTATTTATCCATAGGATCGTAGGAGTTGTCTTCAGTCCAAGAAGAGTGCTTATCTGATTTCACTCGACTGTGAATGCATGTGTTGTAAGACATGTAAAATAAATGAATGACACTGGCACTACGCACAAATTAATGTAGCCTAAACTTACACCGCACTTTCCTAATAACTTAAGTTCTCTCGCGTCACTGACAGTAGCTAGAATGCATTAAAAAACACCGGGAAAAAACAGTGTTCAGTCCACCAAGTCATAAGCTATCGGCGCTGCGCAGCACCAGTTGTGATATTTATCTTACGGAGTGTAATCGTAGGTAATGTCATGTATGAAAACTAGTATTGTTAGGCAATACTATAAGTGCAAGTCCAGGGCAGCTGAGGTGTTGACATCATCAATACGCAAGCAGGATGTGCGGTTTCGCTGTCTAAACGAATTCAAACGGGCTACGGTTTCAGATTTCTCTACTCTGGGACCAGGTTTCAGAAAAGTGCGGTTTCGGGCAGTGCGTTTACAGGATTCGTTTGGACGCTCGGCCAAGACGAAACAAAACCTCTGCGTTTAACCTAAAAAGCGTCTCCGTGTGGACGGGCCCTAAGACTGAATCAGGCCCGGGCTGGGTAATCGGGAGAATTCCCGGTGGGCCGCTTCACTTTTGGGCCGGTCGAGGAAACAAATATTGACATTTGTCACGTTAGTCTATCTTTTCTTAAAGTAGGACACGTTCCGCATTCTGTGCATGACACCAATGCAATGCCTCTGCATGGGTTGTAGCCTACGTGAGGGAGTTCTCCCCTCCCAAAAAGAGTTGGTTGGGTCCATATAGCCCGTCTTTTCCAAAAAGTTTTTTCAGATACGGATAGCCAAGCCGGCCCTACAGTAGACACAAGCGTCAGGAAGGATGGAGGGTAGAAAGAGGCCAGGAGAGACTGCAGCAGATCAACCAGTCGACCACTGAAAATGATGAGCCCGAAATTAGTGATGAGGAGGCTATGACTACAGGGACAAGTAGAGAGGATAAATTAAAGTTATTTAATGTAAGAAAGAGCAATTTCCCTACATGATAAACCTATGCCTTGTTTGCTCAGAAGAGGGTGTAGTAAAGGAGTAGGCTAAATCACCAAACAACAATATAGCCTACCCATGCAAAAAACATGTAGCCTAAACATTAGTTCAATATGCCTCTTTGTGGAAGCATGGGATAGGCTACATTTCAAAGGCTTTCTTTCTTTCTGTTTTGGTAACTTGTGGAATAGTGGAATATTTTTTGTTAACTTCTCAGTTGAAGTGAATTATTATATAACCTTTACACATTTGTTGAACCATGGTACTAATAAAAAACTACAGGATAGTAAGAGCTGAAATGTTGCTTAATTTATCCAATTTCCACCACTATGGTCGCTCTTGGACCTGAAACTCCCAGGCACTGAATTCTGGCAACTTTGAAAACCAGCTTCTTTTGAAGATGAACAGACACCTTTTCAGTTTCAACTAATGACTGGCATATTAGTAGCTGCTGGACATAGGTGGCCTGTGTGTGTGTGTGTGAGTGACGTTGACCTGGGGAGTAAGCCCTAGAAATGCTCATGCCACATGACCAAAATGTTCTCCCTACAAGCACGTCATTTTTTTTTGTGAAAGAGATTTCATTTCAGAAAATTGTGCCTAAAAAGTCCTAGAAAAGAATGTGATTTGATTTGATGAGTGAGATTAAGAAGATATGGGAACCCTGAATATGCTTTATGCTTTACTATAAGAAAAAGTTACTATAATAATAAAAGTTCAAAATAAAACCGCTTGCTTTTTAATTTTTACTTTTACTTCAAATACTTAAGTACATTAAATATCAGAAAATTACTTTTGATACTTAAGTACAGTATATATCAGATACTTTAAGACTTTTACTTAAGTAATATTCGAAAAGGCAACTTTCACTTCTACCAAAGTCTTTTTCTAGTACGATACTTGTACTTTTACTCAAGTATTGCTTTCTATTACTTTATACAACACTGCTTACTCCACAATAAACAAAGCTTAATAAGTCTGCAATGAAATGTATAAGTATATATACTGTTTTGATCCCGTGAGGGAAATTTGGTCTCTGCATTTATCCCAATCCGTGAATTAGTGAAACACACTCAGCACCCTCACGGGATCAAAACAGTATATACACTTATACTTACTTACAGTACTTATACTTCAGCCGTGCCTACTGGTCGGGGTTCGAACCGGCAACTCTCCGGTTACAAGTCCGAAGCTGCCCCCATGGGTGACACTCTCTCTGTAGCCGTCGTGCTCACGGAGCAGGACCACAGAATCAACAGCAGGTCCTGGGCAACTTTGGAAGACTGAACCCAGGAAAGGACCGGAGCACACAAGCTGATGACTGATGACGATGGTGTTGCGTCAAAACGTTAGTCACTGGCACCATGTTAAAGCTTGTTGAAATTATTTGTGTCCTTCCGAAATGATCCCTGCTGCTTAATAAGTCTGCATTCAGCAATGAGTCAACACTGTTTCTTTGACTCTGTAAAGCCCATTACTTCCTCTAGGGTGGCCTTTAACTTCCTTAAGGTGAGTCTTTAAGTGCTGTATCACTAATGTGGGACATTCTCCAGCAGTGTAATAAAACACACTCAAAACACAAACCAGTTTCAGTAAAGAAAAAACAGCTTTATTGGATCCCTAACAAAAGCTAGCCCAGTCTATTAAGAAAGGGATTCAGAAAGACACAAACGCCACGTCTCATTTAAAGAAAAGGTTTGGGAAAGGTCCTGTGTAATAATCCCTTGAGCTTATATCGCATTACTCTTTCAAGTGCTTTTGGCCTTGATATTCTGACTTTAAGGATTTAACAAAAGGGGCTTTGCCGGGGTATCCATTCAGAAGTTCATATCTGGAACCATGCATCATAAAGTCTCAGCCAAGTGAAATAGAGTTCTTTTGGACTTGCACTGGTCTTATGTCATTAGATTCCATTAGCCCAGCCCAGGGTATTCACAAACATTAGTTCCTTTCTCACTTATAGACCCAGTACAGACACTGTTTTGAAACGAAGACAAAGAGGCACATGGAACCCTATACTATTGACACAAGTTAAGACCACAGACGCTGATAAGACTGCTTCAGTCTGCGTCCCTTCCCTGAATACAGCTCAGTCTGACCGCCGGGGCTACACCAAGCGCACAACTGAAGCACTCCATTCTTGGAGCGTAGAAACCGTTTTTAGAAGACTAAGTCTACATTTTTTTAAATGTACGCGCCGCGATCACATCTGGTGTGGCCATTCCCAGTGATTATGTGTGGAAGCTAATTGTTGAAGCGTATACGCACTGAGAACGGAATGCTTCAGTTATGTGCCCACTGCCGGGGTAACCTGTCTGCGAGGCTGAGATAGGCTTGTTTCTGATCTGGCAGGGAGGCACTGGAAAACCTCCAGGCCAGATCAGGGCCCGATCTGCTGCATTAGAATCAGGTCCTCTGTTGAAGCAACACAAGGGCTTAGCTCACAGGTTGTTGTTATTTTACAGGTTGCTATGTCTTGTGGGTGTATGTGTAAGAGAGAGAGAGTGTGTATGTCTGTGCTGTGTGTGTGTGTGTGTGTGTGTGTGTGTCTGTGTCTGTGTCTGTGTGTGTTTGTGCCAACAGACAGAGCTGATAAGAGAGACCCTGATCTGACCACCACCTACTGTAAAGGCCAGACCCATTTCAGAGTGGGCAATAGACAACAATAGACGGCAAAAAGATGAGTCGTGGCAACCCGAACCAGCCCAGGCCAGCCCCGCCTCACCCCCAGCTCGGCACCGCACGGTTCCGCTCAACAACAGTGTGGTCGACTGACTCCATTCTGCTTGACCGCAGAGCAAGGATGACATTCTTGTGTCCTCACTCGACCGGCTGGCCAGCGGGCTGCAGAGCCCGGCGCAGATCCGGCGCGGAGACGGTGCCGAGTCGCTGGCTCCGCGCCAGCTTCCTTCCAGAGCCATCCGCCGTGTGAGTAACCGGGGGAATTCTCTTGTGTGATTTATGGAGAGACAAAAACTCCACGGTCATCTGAATGGCTGGAAACGAGAGTGACCGACGCACAACAAGCAAGTGCTGGGGGAGAAACAGCCAGCGGCAGAGAGTCAGCTTCCCACATGGCATCTTATTTATTTATTTCAGCATTTCTAGGAACAGCTGGGTTTCCTTGAACTCGGTGGCCCCCACTGCATTACTGTTTCAGTCGGAACAGACAGAAGACTGTTGCTCTGATGGCATCTGCACAGATCTGATCCTAATCTGGGTCTAACTGTTCCTAATCTGGTTCTGATCTAGTCATAATATGGTCCTAATTTGGTCCTCATCTGGCATGGAGTTGGTGAATCACCTGGGTAAGATGTGATTAAGAGACATCTACCATTTGCAATACCTGTGGCCCAGGTGTACAATGGAAAAAGTGATTATCTGATGCAGTCTCTCACTGTTTCATTGGAATGGTAAATGACGCAACCATTAACATCATATCAGAAGCATTCTTTTCATCTACTTAACTGACGGTGTCCAGTTTGCCTAAATTCCTTCATAAATACACTTTGTTTTATGTCAAGTGCATATAAAAGTTCAATGAAAAAATATTACCCCACTAAATGTAAATAAAACAGATGTAAGATGTCTTTAGTGACTTGGCTCCTTACTTACCAAGCATCTGGCGAAATTAGAACTAACTCTTCACCACAAACTGAACACAAATTATAGTCCTTGAACTAACCGAGACAGCAGCTGGATATCTGCACCGGATCAGAGCCAGATCAGGGCCACGTCAGGGCCAGATTCATGTGTCCCACAGAGGTCAGACCATCCCAGTACAGTAGCAGTTATGAACCATAGCAGCACATTAGAGAACAGCTGACAGAAACTCTATGATTGGATGTGTCAGTTTTGGCAAATGACAACTTAAAGGAAAATTCCGGAATTTAGCACTTTGAGTCCCTTTTCTGGTTTGTTTTGGATAAACTAGAGTGGTGGACACCGAAATGTTGATGATTGGTCCTGTCTCGACTTTTCTGACTCGTTTTGAATCGCCTTTGACTAGTCAGAGTGGCTGCCTACAGGCATACTCAAACATGTCCTAAAACAACCCTTAACGTTCGTTTTCAAAACTGTGCAACTCAACTCGCCTGTAGACAGCCACAGCAGCAAATACAACACAGGAAAGGTTTGATTTATTTCATCAGTGCACCGCTCCCACCCCTCTTAAAGGAGAATTCTGGATAGATCTCTGTTTCTCAAGGCCACCGAGTGCTGTCTGTACAAAATAAAAAAATAAAAAAATGGTGCTCGCTAGCTCGAGTTGCTGCAGACAGCCAACAGCTAGAGCAGCCATGCAGCTCCAGTGGTCCACTCTGGGGGTCATGAACATGGGGGTTCGTGAACCTACTCGGTGACCTTAAGAAACAGATCTATGTGAAAAATCGCCGGAATTCTCTTTTAAGGCTGCAGTTGGCAAGATTCTTTTAATCATATTCACTGAAACCGACACTATGCTCCGACAGAACAACATAAATCAGCCGGTTTTAGAAAAAAACCCTCAGTTCTAAACAAATAACAGGCTCTAGGTGGAGGTACCTCCTAGCCTGGCGAGCCAGACCCACATTTACATGTAGGGTCTGGACACTTACCGTTCGCAGTGCTCAGTCCGAGGGGCGGGATAATCAGTTGTCTTTCAAATTCCCTCTGCACGCAATAGGACATCGGCAGCTCTATGTGTCCCATGCGTTTCCCACCAGCGGAGCTAGTTGGCTAGTTCAAACGTTTGCCAACTTAATAAAAGCTTAACTCGTGTCACACTGTTCGCCAACAGCAACATCCATCTTATTTGTTTTCAAGTAGCAGGGAATTCAAGCCAAACCGTTGCAACTCTGCCATCAATCATTATGTTAAGCCCACCTACCGACTCTATACACGATTTCATTGGCCCGGCGAAGTCTGGGGATCTGTAGCTCACAAGCCAACGGAGAGTTGCTAGACTAGCCCTGGCAGCAAATGTAATTTGCTGCCGCTAGGGGCGCGTCTAGATTTCTAGGCTAGGTACCTCCACCTAGAGCCTGTTATTTGTTTTGCAAAAATCCACAGCTCCCGGCTCTTCTGGTCCAATCAGAGCAGGGCTATGTGAGATCTGACTGTCAATCACAGTCTGGTGTGCACTGACGAGCACAAATTCGATGAGAGGGTGCTCGGTGATAGTGGGGGAGGGGTATGAGAGTAAACATTAAACATTTTGGCTAAGTCCCCTCAATCTGTCAGACTTGCCAACTGCAGCTTTAAGGCCCGTTCACACCAGAAACGGTAACTTTAAAGATAACTGTAACTATAATGATATTAGTGTCCCTATTGTTATAGTTTAAGTGTGGACATCATCATTCACGTTAGCTAGAGTCATGCTGTTTTGCCATTATTGTTAGTCATCATTCTTGGCGTAAACAACACTTTATGTAAGGGATAATGTATTGTCCGCCGGTAATTATCAGTAAATAAGTCCCGACAGGGAGAACAGAACCCCAACGCGCAGCGGAGGGGTTTTGCTTCGACCTGAAGCAAATTGACAGCGGTATTATATACTTTGCCGGTGATTATGTAAGGGATAATGTATAGAACGCCGGTCATTACTGGGAAAATAAGTCCCGACAGGTCGAACCGGACCCCGACGCGCAGCGGTCACAGTAATGACCGGCGTTCTATACATTATCCCGCTTATTATACGGCTACTTGCCAAAACGATATAATAAACTCCCCACGATATGACTTTAGCCTACATAACCTAGCCTATTTGTTACCGTTCATTGTGGCATTTGCTGAGAAACAAATAGTTCGCAACAACACACGCTGCTGAACTTCTAAACATTCTTTAGAACACAGCTGATCAATCGTCTGCTTTCACGTTTGAATGAAGTTCCAGTCCTTGCGTAGTGATATGAAAGACATTAATCAGAAGCACAAAACCCGTTGCCATTGACAGCGGTGATTAAATGCTTTGCCGGTGATTTATGTAGATTTAACATAGGCCCGAACGTTAGGAAGGCCCATTGATGTGAATGGAACTTTCTGCAGCACTCTGAAGAGCCGTGGAATAAAGGCTCATACATTAGATCTGTAGTTTCATTCTGTCCATTTGCAATGTCTGGCTTGGAGTTGTAGACAGGTCACTAAACTATTCTTCATCTCCATAATTTTTTTCAAAAACATTATGAAGGTAAATGGCAAAAAGAAATGTTACAATAATGGCCTCTCACATGATCTACCTAGAAACCTGGAAAAGCAGTCCAAAGCATTCAGTCTCAAAGTCCTAAATGTGCACAAGACCTGAGGTGCTCCTCTGGCTATTCTAGCTTCTGAATAATTGTTTCCTTCAGTGGTAGCCACCTCTGCAGATATGTGAAGGCCACAGTGTGTGTGTGTGTGTGTGTGTTTGTGTGTGTGTGTGAGAGAGAGAGAGACAGAGAGAGAGACAGAGAGAGAGAGAGAAAGAGAGAGAGAGGAAGAGGGAGAGAGAGAGAAAGAGAGAGAGATAAAGAGGGAGAGAGAGAGAGAAAGCGAGAGAGGCTGTATAGCTACTTCACATTCCAGTGCTTGTGGTGCTGACCCCCCATATGATGACCAGATGCCTCCACATGCCAGGGCTCTAAAGGAGAAGATCCTTTGTGTCCTCAGGGAGTCACTCTCACGCATGTAGCCATGGACTACTCCATAGCTACACACACACACACACACACACACACACACACACGCACGCACGCACACACACACACACACACAAATACACACACACGCACACACACACACGCACACACATGCGCACACACACACACATTCAATGATTTCCAGCTGCAGGCTCTTAGAGAACATGAGTGCTGCAGTGATATTGAGTTTGCTACTACCCACACATCCATAGACCAAAATGGGCCAGTGTGCTCTGATCATTGTGGCGCCTTGAGATTTTCAAACATTCCATAACGTTAGAGTATTATGCCATTGTTACATTGGAATTACACTAATAAGTTTATGTTGGTACCTATAAGGGATAATGGACGACACGGGGCTCGGTTATCAGACAATGCACGTTCGAGGTGGTAATGTGGCCTCGACACGCAACAGAGTGAGTAGAAACTTACTAATACTTATATACCAGGGGTAATAGTCTAATATACACCAGGGGTAATAATAGTCTCATATACACCAGGGGTAATAGTCTCATATACACCAGGGGTAATAGTCTAATATACACCAGGGGTAATAGTCTCATATATACCAGGGGTAATAGTCTCATATACCCCAGGGGTAATAGTCTCATGTACACCAGGGGTAATAGTCTCATATATTGTACACCAGGGGTAATAGTCTCATATACCAGGGGTAATAGTATGATATACACCAGTAGTAATAGTCTAATATATACCAGGGGTAATAGTCTCAGAGGATAAAATTGCATTTAGGGAACCAAACTGCACAGCTAACTGGTGGGGCACTAAGAGAGCACAGACCTTTGCCAGGCCCATGACCAAATGTCGTCTCTTGTAATGTGAGAGAAAGCAAATCTAAATTTGTTGAGGTGCCCTGTGAATCGAAGAAGCTGCCAAATGTAATGGGTTGTTTCTTGGCCCAGGCTAGTATAATTCTGATTCCTGTAACCAGAAGCAAACATAGAAACTGTATATAACTTCCTTGATGATGGTAATAGTGGCAGTAGTTTGTGTGCTACACTTTACTTAACAGTATGATCACAATGTAAGAAGTGAAACAGTGTTACCAGACAGTCTCCCTGCTGAGAAGTAACTGCTGTGAACAGAAAAGAGGTGTATCTGTAAGATCAATGAACTGCTCTGAACCCCTCGAACTCTCTGCTGCTTTCCTCTCTGTTAGGATACCAGCTCTGGGAGATTCTGAATGTTGACAGCTTGACCAGGGAGGAAAACGAGTGTTGGCTGGGGATGACAGAAATGTCCATCCTTTTCAAGCCCAGTACCATTGAAGGGGAATTCTGGTGATTTTTCACATAGATCTCTGTTTCTCGAGGTCACTGAGTACTCTTGGAACGAAAGAAATCGATGCTACCTAGCTCGAGTTACTGCAGCCAACAGCTAGAGCTGTTGAGTCAGAGCCAGGCAGCTACAGTTCTACACTGTGGGGGAATGATTATGATTATGCCCCCAGGAGTGTAGCACTGTAGCTGCCTTAATCTATGTGAAAAATGGCCAGAGTTTTCCCATTAACAGCGAATGCAGGTACATAGCATGCAGGCACAGAGGTCAGAAGATGAACCACATATGCACACTATGTAAACATGAAAGAGAAAAAAAATATATATATATGGTTGTGTTAGAAACATAAATCTACACACTGACAACAAAGTCTGCGACCTACATAAAGTAAAGCTTTCACCTTATCATCAACTTTGGCCTCTGGAGAACCCGAGTGGAGGATGGAAGAGAGATTACACCTGCTTCCTGTTCTAAAGCCCTATATCTGAAATCAGTGAGGAGCAACACATGTGCTTTCGATAAATCTCAGGAGTGACTCCATGCTTGCTCATCTTAGTCCGTCATTTGTGCTTCCCACTGGCTGTGTCATGCTCCTGTTGTAAAACACCTATAAGCTAAAAAGATGCTGTGATAACTTTATTGGCTAATGGCGCTACATAGATTTACCAGTTACTTACATTCACTATTAGTCTTTATGTACTGTAAAGGCCTATTTAAGTGTAAATCATATTGTAGGGTGTGGATATCAAAGTTATGTGTATTACTTTTTTCCAATATTATGAAGCTATGGTATCTTGTTGACAAGTTATTAGGGAAGAACTTGAAGGAGATTTATACTGTACAACAGTATTTTCACGCATATTTGAAAGCGGTGGGGATTGTGTACCGAGTCTCAAAAAGGGAACGAAAGCCACATAACTGTGTAACAGTAGCATGCGGCATTGGGCTGCAAGTACAAGTTGCATACCATGAGAGGCAAGGGTGGTTTGCCTGGTGGTGGTGGTGGTGGTTGTTTGCCTGGTGGTGCTGGTGGTGGTGGTGGTTTGCCTGGTGGTGGTGGTGCTGGTGGTAGTGGTGGTGGTTGTTTGCCTGGTGGTGGTGGTGCTGGTGGTAGTTTGCCTGGTGGTGGTGGTGCTGGTCGTGGTTTGCCTGGTGGTGGTGGTGGTGGTGGTGGTTTGCCTGGTGGTGGTGGTGGTTTGCCTGGTGGTTTGCCTGGTGGTGGTGGTTGTGGTGGTAGTTTGCCTGGTGGTGGTGGTGGTGGTGCTGGTGGTAGTTTGCCTGGTGGTGGTAGTTTGCCTGGTGGTGGTGGTGTTGGTTTGCCTGGTGGTGCTGGTGGTAGTTTGCCTGGTGGTGCTGGTGGTGGTGGTGCTGGTGCTGGTGGTAGTTTGCCTGGTGGTGGTGGTGTAAACTCTGATCTATTCCTTTGGACAGACAGCACAGCACAGCTCAGCACACCTCATTAACTTGCAAATCTGTTCCGTTTCCTTGGAGACCTAATCAACAAATAATAGGCCAATAGTTGAATGATTCTCATGCGTTTGCTCGTTTTATTTGATTTCATTTAGTTATTTATTTTGTGCGGTTTGCGAGGTGCTCCAGCATGTGGTCTGCTCGTCTTTGTTCCGAAGGCTGTGCTTTGAGGAGGCCGAGGGAGGCGTATAGTCTTTGTTCCAAAGGCTGTGCTTTGAGGAGGCCGAGGGAGGCGTATAGTCTTTGTTTCCGAAGGCTGTGCTTTGAGGAGGCCGAGGGAGGCGTATAGTCTTTGTTTCCGAAGGCTGTGCTTTGAGGAGGCCGAGGGAGGCGTATAGTCTTTGTTTCCGAAGGCTGTGCTTTGAGGAGGCCGAGGGAGGCGTATAGTCTTTGTTTCCGAAGGCTGTGCTTTGAGGAGGTCGAGGGAGGCGTATAGGGGCACTGAGTTCATTTGTGTGAGTGTGTACACCAGCCACCCCCTCAAAAAAAAAAAAAACTTTCTTGAAAAATGCTTTTTTTGGGGAACATCTGTCAGCGTTTAGAATTCCCTGTGCTTCTTGTGCCTGAAATGCAAGCTACCTTAAAAATGATCAAACTCCGCATTTTGCTCTCTGCTGTCCAGTCCGCTTGCCATACACCCCCCACCCCTCCACCCCCCTGCAGGGTACTTTACATATAATTGCTCTTGCTGTGTTTGATTTCAGATTGTGAGAGAATGTGTGTGTGTGTGTGTGATCTCATGAGGCCATGTATCTGTGAGCGGGTACAAATGGGGTTTGGGGTTTTGCATGTGTAGGTATGCATGGATATGGGTGTTCATGTATGTCCTCACTTCTTTTTGTGTGTGTGTGTGTGTGTGTGTGTTTGTGTGTGTGTGTGGCTCTCTCTCGCTCGCTCTGTCATTCTGTCTCTCTGTGTGTGCTGGAGGAAGGGGTGGGTGTCAGAGAAAGGGATAAGACCAAATGTCTACATGTGATTTGTGTGAGTGCATGATTTCACTCTTTTGTGTGTGTGTGTGTGTGTGTGAAGATACAAAGGTAGAGAAAAACAGAATATGCATTCCTGTATATTATGTGTCTGTGAGTGTGTGTGTGCCTGAGTAAGAGCTGGAGTTGGGTTTGCTTCTCTGCAGCCAGCAGCCTCTGCTTTCTGTCTGGGTGTTTGTCAGGCGTCAAGGGGAATAGTCTGGGCACACACACACACATATGGAGTGGGAACAGCCTGGGCAAAGCAGCTGCATTCCCCAGCATACTTCTCTAGGGCCAGTGATGACGCAAAGGAGGGCTACTCTAGCGCAGATCTCATTCACACACACACATATACAATATGCACACACACACACTTCTCTGTTTCCTATGCACACACACACACACACACACACACACATATGCACACACACGCACACTCAATCTGCCTGTTCCTCAGCCTGGAGGATGATAAGTATACTCTTTTGATCCTGTGAGGGAAATTTGGTCTCTGCATTTATCCCAATCTGTGAATTAGTGAAACACACTCAGCACACAGTGAACACACAGTGAGGTGAAGCACACACTAACCCGGAGCAGTGAGCTGCCTTACTACAGCGGCGCTCGGGGAGCAGTGAGGAGTTAGGTGCCTTGCTCAAGGGCATTTCAGCCAACCCTACACTTAGGGTTTGAATCGGCAACCCTCCGGTTAAGCGCTAACCAGTAGGCCACGGCTGCTACAGCTGAAGCTAAGGCTGTAGACATGTAGACGCGTGGTCTCCATAATGTGTATGCATATACATGTGTGTATGTGTGTGTGTCTAACTGTGTTGCGTTTGAGCAGACATGCGTACGGTGTACATTTTAGGACATCCTCAGCTGTCAGACTCAAGTGTCAGACATCAGATGAAAAGGCATCAGGTCTCAGGAAAAGCGGAGTCAGACGAAAAGTTCTCAGATGAAAAGTTATCAGTCAGGTTTTCAGACATCAGATGAAAAAGAGTCAGGTCTCAGGAAAAGCGCTGTCAGGAGAAGCGGAGTCAGACGAAAAGTTATAAGATGAAAAGTTATCAGAGTCAGGTCTCAGGAAAACAGCTATTTCTGTTAACTGGTACAACAAGCAAACTCATTTGTGATATAAAAGGCTACGAAATAAAATGCTAGTTGTTTTCTGAAAGCTAGTTCACTCGTGTAGGCCACGTTTAGTCCTCCAGTTGCCATGGATACTACAAGCAAATCCAGCTGAAGAATCATAACGTGAACTAGCTTGCAGAAAACAAGAATTCTATTTCGTATTACAGGGAAGCCAAAAACAATCTTTGGGGAAGCTACACAACTGAAGCGTTGCATCTGCTGCAACAAAGCTTCCACTATAATCAATGGAAATAGCTACACCAGACGTGATAGCGGCGCATACGTTCGAAAAAATAGACCACTCTTAAATGTTTTTATGCGCTGCAAAAGGAACGCTCCTGGTGTAGCTTCCCTTACAGTAGGCTATAGGCTATTATATCACAAATACGTTTGGTTTGGTACAGCAAGCAAACTGGTACAGCAAGCAAACATATTTGTGATATAATCATAGACTGTATGGATATAATACTAAATAGTTTCTTTCTGCAAGCTAGTTTGAGCACTGCTCAAGTTCACGTGATGTATGATTCTTCAGCCGAGTTTGTTTGTAGTATCCATGGCAACGTGGGTTTATTTTAGCCTACACAAGAGTGAACTAGCTTTCAGAAAACAACTATTTCGTAGCCTATTATATCACAAATAAGTTTGCTTGTTGTACCAGTTAACAGAAATCTGAGAAAGAGTCTGAGAACTTTTCATCTGAGAACTTTTCATCTGAGAACTCTTTGTCTGACTCTCATTTTTCTGAGACCTGACTCTGATAACTTTTCATCTGAGAACTTTTTGTCTGACTCCCCTTTTTCTGAGACCTGACTCTGATAACTTTTCATCTTATAACTTTTCATCTGACTCCTTTTCTTCTGACAGTGGTTTTCCTGAGACCTGACTCTTTTTCATCTGATGTCTGAAAACCTGACTCTGATAACTTTTCATCTGAGAACTTTTCGTCTGACTCCGCTTTTCCTGAGACCTGACTCCTTTTCTTCTGATGTCTGAGACATGACTGTGTAATTCCGTAATCTTGACAGCGGTTTTCCTGAGACCTGATGCCTTTTCATCTGATGTCTGACACCTGAGTCTGACAGCTGAGGATGTCCTAAAATGTACACCGTACATGCGTCTCAGCTCTGCACCTGGCTGGACTCGAACCCGCAACTTGCAGCACCTCAGATTGGGAGGGGGGCGCATTAGCAAGTGAGTTAAAACACATGGGTGTGCTAGCATGTCTTACTAACACGTCTCTTAAGGTGCTGGGAGGGAGTTTGTGTGTGTGTGTGCGTGTCTTTGTATGTGTGTGTGTGTCTTTGTATGTGTGTGTGTGTGTGTTGCTCCTGAGACTGTAGCTCAATGCAGCTGAGGTGCAGCCACAGCAGTGACGCCACAAAGCAGCCTCTGTACTGACTGGAAGCTGCCTTGACTTAATACTTTCCCTGTGTGTGAGTGTGTGTGTGTGTGTGTGTGAGAGAGAGAAAGAGAGGGAGAGAAGGATGTGCTATTTTTAGAATGGAAAACAGTCCTGTGCCATGGAACCTTGCTGGCATTTTCGCTCATCTAGGCCCTGCCAACTTCCAGTGACCATTGGTTCCCATGACATCATCACCAGGGGCAACCACTGGTAGCACTGCCCTGCAGGCAAGCCGACCTAGAGCCATGAGGTGTGAAATCATGCATGTGTGATGGGCATGCGTCCACACACACATACACATGCACACACTCACACACACACACACAGGCAGGGTGTGGTTAGGTGTTTGTGTTTGTCTTGGTGTGGACCAGTTTGAGTTTTTAAAGAGTTAAACTGTGAGGAGGGGGAGCAGGGTGGAAGTTAGAATAATATACAATAATGTGTGTGTGTGTGTGTTAGTGCTCTGTGTGTGTGTGTGGATGTGTTTGTGTTAATATGTGTGTGTTAGTGCTCTCTGTGTGTGTGTATGTGTGTGTGTGTATGTGTGTGTGTGTATGTGTGTGTGATGCGTGTTTGCTGTGTTTCTGCCTGGGTGTGAAGTCAGCCGCATTGATGCCGGAGTCGTGCCAGCATCAGCTGGCACCCAAGAAGTTGCCGGAGGCTCTGTCCACGTGTTGCTACCTCCCTGCTGATGCACACTGCACACATACCACGGGCCTCTGGGTGTTTGGAAACACTACACCAAAACAGGAAGCCAGGAAACCACTTCTGTTCCTAACAAGCTTCACATAAACAAAGCTCAGTGCTAAAATATGTGCATTCAATGACTGTGGAAAAAGTGTGGTCTGCACACTGCAACTGCTCCAAAATATAAACTTTTTTATATTTTTTTTATATTTTATTATTTAATTTTATTAATTTAAAAGCAACGTTTCGATCCCCTTGGATCTTCGTCAGGCAGTTGCAGTGTGCAGACCACACTTTTTCTACTGTCTGACACTATTGTCTGGCACCTGCAGAAAACTTTACTTTGGATGTGCGCACCCACTCTTCGAAACGTTCAATGACTGTGAGCAGCTGACAACAACAGAGGTATCCATAATGAAATTAAGGTTAACATCAAAGCATCACTCCTACATTACCATACCACACCATAACAGAAGATTGATTGTTTCTACATTTACCGGCATGTACTGTTGGCTGACAACACGGTTAAAGATTGTCCAGTGTTTTCATAGAGACACTAAAAACAAACAACATCGTGGCACGTGGAATGAAGACTCTTCCTGGCGTCCCTTTGTGACTTACAGTTTGTTTTCCTCGTTTGAGGGGCACATCAAAAGTGGAATCCAAAAGTGCTAGCATTGTGTACGGCAGCTGCGTGCTTTGACCTGTTAAAACAATACTCTTCTTCTCCCGTTTCATGTGCGGATGAGAGGGCATTTAAGGTGAAGACCAGGGCCCTGTTGCCAGCACGCTGTCACCAACCCATTCACTCCCCTATGAGCTTTTCGGCCTGGGCTGACCCGTGTTTATGTCCGGAGATAGATCAACACAAAACCAGCCGTGACTCTGGCTGAGGGATGGGAGAGGAGGGAGATGGAAAAAGGGAAATGAGGGGAGGGATGGAGAGAGAGAAAGGAGGGATGGAGATAGATGAAAAACAGAGAGAGTAAGAGAAACAGAGAGAGTAAGAGAAACAGAGAGTAAGAGAAACAGAGAGAGTAAGAGAAACAGAGAGAGTAAGAGAAAGAGAGAGAGAGAGTAAGAGAAACAGAGAGAGAGAGTAAGAGAAACAGAGAGAGGGCGAGTTGACAAAATGGGAAAAAAGAGGAGGAAAAGATGAGGGGAGAGGGAGAGATGGAAGAGACAGAAAGGGAGAGAGAGAGAGAGATTAGAGGAAGAGAGAGAGAGAGAGAGACAGAGCCCAGAGGAATGAAGGGGAGGCAGGGAGGAGAGCACAGCAGTGTGATGGAGGGGAGCCCTGAGGTGAGCTGAGAATAGTCTGTGTTTACTCCAGATCCTCTCCCTCTTACTCGTGTGTGTGGGCTCTGCTTCTTACTCGTGTGTGTGTGTGTGTGTGTGTGTGGGCCACAGGCTGTCGGAGTGTGAGTTGTGGGTGCCACCCGTGCAGATGTGACAGCCCAGACGCAGTGTGGCGTGGCGAGACGTGGTGTATCGTGGCGTGGCAAAACGTGGCGTGGTGTGGCATGGCGTGCGTGGCGTGGCATGGTGTGGCGTAGCGTGGCGAGATGTGGCGTGGTGTGGCATGGCGTGGCATAGCATGGCAAGGCATGGCGTGCGTGGCATGGTGTGGCGTGGTGTAGGTGTGAAATATGGCTTGGGTCTTCCTCTGCTTAGACAGCTAACACCACTGACAATACGCCCACCCACGCTCCCAAAAGATTACTGGTGTCGCTACGTCACCGGATGCTGGAGCCCCACCACTATGAATTCTACGAGCGGTGGGAGTAACGCCCCATTGTGTTAGCCATCCCCCAGAGCAAGCAGAGCTGTAGAATGATGTCTTGGTTGCTCTTGACGGTACTCTGAACTATGAGTCACACAAGCAGTAAAGAGACAGAGCTTGTCATGAAACCTCGTTTTGACTTGCTACCCTCCCCCCCCCCCCCCACCTTCCTCCATCTTGATTTATCTCTTTTTCCCCCTCTCTGCCACGGGCCGGACACTGAGGTCTTTTTTATAGTTCTAGAATCATTGGGTGTACAATGGAAGGTTCTTCATCATCAGTCCTCCAAATGCCCGTGTTTTATAGACGTGCCACTCCTATCTCTGTGTGTGGTTCTGCCTGCTGTAAATTTGCGAGACGGTACTAGAGCTAGCGTCCTGACTCGAGGGGTTGATTAAGGATAGGCTTGCCTTCCCACAGTGGGAGTCTGTGATGGCTTTGATGGTTAACCAGAATCGTGTGTGTACTCTCTTTGAGTTGGTTCTCTGACACCGTCCCAGCCTTGTAGTGAGGTTATTGTGTACTGTAGATTGTTATGGCAGTTGTAAGTCGTAAACATTTACGACAAGGCAAATTTGTTCACGTGGTTGGACCTACACTGAGGTTCAGTGCACAAAGTGAAAATGATGATTATACGATAGGGATCTCATTATTCTCAGTCCTGATACTGCGTTGGTGAACTTTACTTCTGTGCCCTGCGCATTTGAAAACACATGCCAAGTCATCACAACCCAAAGGCCATCTGGCCCATTAACATCTGGCTAAAGGATGCTGTGTGTGTGTGTGTGTGTGTGTGTGTGTACACACTCAGGAAAGTCTGAGAGTGTGAAATGTTGGCAGATGGAGTGGAGTGTTTCCTGGAAGTGTGTTCAGAGGAAGAGACTTGGTCACACACACACACACAAACACACACACACACAACACATACTCTTTGAAAGCCATACAGGCCTGCGCCGTTGTGTGTACCTCTTCACTCATGAGAACATCAAAGCGGTGCCTCAACTGCACTGCATGGACAAGCCACAAAAACGGCTGATTGCAATGCCTCACGATAAACAATCAGCAAAGACCACAGCATGCCAACAGAAATATGTCAGTCCAGGCATTAAACAAATCCTGTTATTATTTACACAGTTGCTCATGCAATGTGGAGTTCTGAACAAAGACTTAATGTAACAGGACATGTTGAGGTATTCCCAAATTTAAAGAAAAAATGTGACCAAAAGTGACCAAAAAAGTGTGTGTGTGTGTGTGTGTGTATGTGTGTGCAAGCTTACCAGAGTAATATTTTTCTTCCCCAAAAATCTATTAATGTAACCTCTAGAGCATACAAATCTCATCCCCCATACAAAACACACACACACACACACAAATACACACACACACACATACGCCCTCCCCCCTCCCCCCCCCCCTCTCCATCCCCTCAATTGAGCCCTTGGCACGAAGCGTCGTCAGTAAGGCTACAGTGCATTTGACTTTAATTTAATTTCTCAATCCTCCCTCTGCTTTGTGTAAGAGGAACCAGCAGTCAGAGGGTGGTGTGTGTGTGTATGTGAAAGGCCATGGAGGTTTGGCCTCTGGTCCATAATGGCCTCCATGTGGTTAAACTTCACTGTGCTTGTAGCTGGGGAATATGTAGTGGAATATTCATTAACCCCCACTCTTTACTGACACACACACACACACACACACACACACACACACACCTCTGGCCTCACTGTGTCATATCGGTCTACTCTCGGGCCATCTGAGTTGCCCATCAGCTGGACTTCCCCCCATGTAACAGATAGCTGTCTGAAGAAGGCCCTGCTAGACCAATCACTCTGACTTCACACTCACTGGGCTAGTGGCTCTCCGTCCTCCGCACGGATTTAACAAGCTGTTGGATCCATGACATCACTTCCCTTTCCTCTGTCTACTGTTTGCCGGAGACACAATCGACAACGCATTTCAGACCCAGTCTCAGAGAAGATGGATATTTTTTTTCCCCTCTTGACAGACCTCATCTGTTTTTCATCATGCTGTGTGCACTCATATCCTCTGACTACGGTCCACAAGAGTCCAGCCTCTCACGGCTCACAAAGTGTTACTCTTAAACCCCTTAATGACACATCTCATTCCTAACTGCACAGACAAAACCCCATACTCCATAACTCCAAACTCCATAGAGACAAAAGGCTTAAAGACACTCTTATGATAGATAATGCTTCTGCATCAGTCACGGTGGAGGTTGGAGTCACCACAATTCTGGGGTATTTATGATGACAAGGCTGCTAATGATTTTCAGTGCTTCCCCCCCCCCCCGATCACCTCATCACAGTGAATCAGTTTTTGGGCAATGTCGGAGTGACTCATGATGATGTCATCATTACGAGACCCGGGCACAGAGTGAGAAGCCTAATCACACCAACTCCCATGATGCCTTGTGTGATGCAGACAGAAATGGCATTTCTTTTCTTTTTCTTTCCCTGCAATCATTGTGTCCCGAGAGCTTCTTTAAATGTGGGTGTAGTCAATGCCAATTTTAAGTGACCTGACGTCCCTATTTAAGTCAATTACCTTGTCTGTCCAGCCCCGTGGCTACACCCTGATGGGGAACCAGTGATCCGCCTCCCTAAAATGAAGTGTAATCTGCAAGTGTTACTAATCAGAGACAGTGGACTTCTGTACGCAACACTGTTTGATTTACTGTGAGCGTAAGCTAAACACTGAGAGGCTATGAAACTCCAGATAGGAAATGATGCTGGAATGGATATGGACACAGATCCAACACATCAGGACCATGATTCAGGCCAGGAATCAACAGCTACCTAAGACACCACAAGGCCAATGTTAACAAACTGGTGAACTTGAGACCAGAGCCAGCACAATCCTCCTGTTGGCTTCTGTACAGGGTAGGCAAAATACACACACACACAGACAGAGAGAGACACATTAACTGGTCATGAGCCTACTTTTCTCTCTGTGTCTCTCTCTCTCTTTTTCGCTCTCTCTCTCACACACAGACATACACACACACACACTCATCAACTGGTGTCACGATCCTACATTTCCCTTGTACTTGTAGTATCTGGGGTCAACATCCATGATGGTCATTGATGATAAAAAAAAGTGGCTGAGCTGACATCTTGACTCATGAAGCTCATAAAGTAGACACTCTCTTTATGTTTATGCTAATTAAGTGTTGAAACAGCTCGGGATCAATCAGGAAACTTTAAACTTAGATGGAACTTAGATGGTGGTCGTCTCGTCAGGCTTCAGACCATCGATTTGAATGAGATCTATTTGAAATTCTAGATGTAATGTTGGCTGGGAAAGAACATGAGCTCCAGGGGTGGTTAGTGTAGTAGTTAAGGAGCTGGGCTAGCATGTAGTAGCCTGAAAAGTTGTGGGTTCAATTCCCAGATTCCACCGTTGTGCCCTTGA
>NW_027468680.1:6047940-6100440 GCF_046254945.1 Alosa pseudoharengus
AGCAAGCTCCAGCCTGCAGGTCGTCTCCTCTGTCGTGTGGGCCTGCTTCTCTCGCCAGTCAGCACCTGCAGGTGTGTTATCCATTAAAACACCTTCAGGCCACAAACTGACCTTCACTTGACTTCATTACTTCTCGTCTTTTCTTTCTGGCTCCTCTTTCTTCCCCTTCCTTTGTTTTTTTTAACTTTCTTTCTCTTCTCTTACTTCAACACACCCCCCCCCCCCTCCACACACACACACACACTCACTCACACACACCACCCCCTACACACACACACACACACATCACAGAGTGCTGAGGCGCTGCAGTATAGCTCCGCTCGGCTCGCTGTTCTTCTGACCCAAGCTGGTGTCCTTGTAAGGGGTGCCAAACATTTGAAGTGGTTTAGGCATCAGCAGCCAGCAGCAAGGAGGACCGGACCAGGAGCTCAGCCCAGCACAGCACAGCCCCTCCAGGGCAAGCAGCACATTCTTTGGCCCGCCGCCGCTCCACTGATCACACACACACACACACACACACACACACACCACTCCACTGGAGCACACAGCTCCCTTCCAGCAGGGGAGGACTGGGGGACTGAAATGTTCCCCCCACAATACAGCTGATCCGGCTGGGGTCTGGGCCAGTTACGGACCGGAGTCGGCCTCCACCTGCTCCCCGAACTCGAGCCGCGATCTGAGGACAGACACTGGAAAAGTAGCAGCTGAACACAGGGGTCATTCAGGGTCATGACGAGAGAGTATACGTATACCTTTGATTTTTCTTTTCAGTTTGTCACATGAACGTATCCGGCTACACTAGAGTCTCCGCTCTGAGACATGTGGTTTATTCATTTGCACACGAGCCAAAGTGCCTGCCACAGCTTTAAGTCTTGGGATAAAACCATCCAACCATCTACTGAGTTACCAATCAGGATGGATGAGTGTCGTGCTGGTAACTAAGAAAACAGCCCATTCTGAAAGGACAGTGACTCATATTTACTCATATTTAAATAACTGATATCCAAAAAAACTTCACAGTGACTGTTTGACCTCGGGTTGTTTATGTGTTGAGGGCAGTTAAGGGAAATCAAAGCAGTCATGTTTGTGCTAATAGCTCTGTGTAGGCGTTTGCTCTGAAGGAGATACAGCAATACAGTGAAATAATTGCATCATCATTACAATAGGAAAAGAATTTGCCAAAAAGTGTGTGCGTATGTGAGTGTGTGTATGTGTGTGTGAGTGAGAGAGAATAAGAGAGCAAGGGAGAGAGTGAGAGAGAGAGAGAAAATAAGAGTACGAGAGAGAGAGCTCTCACTTTTGTATACAGGGGGATTTTTCATGTGTATTTATTTTGACAGGAAGTAAAACAATATGAAGTCGGCTGTTTTTCATTATTTTTGGCTCGGTTTTGCAGGGACTTTTTTTAAGTGGTCATAATATCCTTCCCAGAGAAAAACGAGAGGAAAAAGACTCTGAGCAACGAAAGAAGTGTCTCTAACTCTGAAACACCGACACACAGACTGGTGGCACACACAAAAGGCCCCACGCCCTGCCCAGCTTTATGAAAACGCTCCTCTTTCCATATCAGGAGTAGGCCAGGGGCAGTGATAGCATAGTGGTTAAGGAGCTGGGCTAGCAGGCTACATTGGACTGGGCTAGCATTGTGATATAATTGACACAAGTAAGTCGCTTTGGATAAAAAAAAAGTCTGTTAATGAATAGATAATAATGTAAGTAGAGTTATGGGCTCTGTGCACTAGCTTACTGGAAGTCAGCATGTTCATTGACATGGCTTTCAACAAGACCCTGAAGATGAGCGCTTTAGTTGTACCAAAACATAAGAAATACAATGTAGCCTACGCAAGTCTGAATGTCCATAGGCAGCTCTAAAGAGCACTGCTGTGTGCCACTCTGCTTGGCTTCAAATTTTTATAAAAACGATTTTAGCTTCCATCACCTTTTCCCTAAAAATGCCAGCCTACGTGCAGTGGCGGCACAAAATCCTGAACTCTAAACCTGAACATTCTTTAACAACCTATACAAATCATATAAGAGACTTTGTTAATTAATTATGTATTAAGCACTAATTATACAGAAATTCAGCACTATTACTTATAGTAGGCTACCTCAGGACACTAAACACAATATGGTCCCTGTTGCCCTATTGTTGACTCTGGTTAGTTATCAAAAGTGCAAAAGGCATATACTGTAAATTACTTACCAGTTTCATATATGCCAGTTTCATACCATAACAAAGCTGTTTCCCATTGTTCCATTGCAATTTATTGTTTCCCAGTTTGGCTTTTCCTGTTGTGTGTTTTCTGAAATAGCTTTCTTGAAATCCCTTGAGGGCACCGTCTTGTGTGATACTGTGACACACTCGCCAGCTGTAACGGACACATTTCCTGGATCCTTACCTCAGAAAACGTCAAACAGGGAGGGCCACACAGGAAAGCCCAGTTTGGCCCAGTTTGCTCTGTGGCCTGTCCGAACACGAATCACTGGATGTGTGACTTGTCTACACATCAGACATGTGACTCTGTCTGTCCTCTCCATAACTCCATTCAAAACAAAGATTCTAGAGTGCTCCGCTCCAATCTAGAATCTTTGATTCAAACACTGAAGTGACTCTGGCAGCTCCATGACTGTCCAAACACTAGCCTTGTGCCCCCCTGCCTCAGGAGAGGAGGGGTTGGGGTTCAGGGAGGCTAAACAAACTCCCCTGCAGAGACGAGCTGAAGGAGAGGAGGCGGAGCATGCTCCAAGCTGACCCCATCCTTACAGCTGGAGAGAGATGGTGGAAGAGAAAAAGAGAGAGAGAGAAAGGGATAGAGAGAGTGAGACAAAGAGAGTGAGAATGATGTGTTCAAATCATTTCTAGTGTATGACGACAGACACAGTATCAGTCTCTTGTTGGCCATGGTGTCGCCTGTTCATCTGTTTCATTGCTTATTTGCGTTCCCGTTTGAAGGCTAGTCATGCATGCCTCTCCTCTCCCACACTGGGCCTCAGTAATACTATACCGCGTTACGGTCGTGCTAATGAAGCTTTAATGAAGCAATTTGTGTTTGAACTTGAGAAGGAGGGAAACGTCAGGGAGATGGAGGCAACCATAACAGCTGACCTGCATGGCTCGAGCTTCCACAGAGGTTGTTTATGTGTTGAAGTGTTCCTGCCTTAGGGCACAGCGTCCCCACTCCCTGTTAAACTCTCCAAACAGGTCCCACGTCTCATCTTCCCCTCCTTCCCGACCCTGTCACGTTAGGGAAAATAAGCAACACAGAACGCACCGCACGTGTGTGTGTAGGTGTGTGTGTGTGTGTGTCCTCGGCCCAGGACAAAATACCCTCTGGTCATTCTGCTGCTGTGCGCCTCAATCTATATCTCCCACCATCGTAAGAGAGTCATTGTTGTCTCCTATGGGGCCGCTGCTGCTACTATGCCTGTTCATGGGAGAGGGCCTGGGCAAGCACACATACTGAGCCAATTACCTGAGACTGGTTGCAAGGGGGGGGTAATAGGAGATCACATTAAGCGCCCTGCACTACAACCCAACTTTGTTTCTACAGGCCGCGCGTATTTAGCCAGCGAAGCCCCGACAAGGATACGCGGACGCAGGAATGCAGAGATCCCGAAACATTCCCTTCAATGTCCGTCCATTCCCTTCTATTGACATTTCCACCCAAGTATTAAATTGTCGGGCGAGCGGGGATTCGGTTTCAGCAGAGAGACGGCCGGATAGAATAAAACTCGGTATCTGTGATTGCTCTCGAGTTTACAATAGGGCCTATAAAAATATGTGGGCTCACTGTTAAGGAGGGGTTGGAATTGAATATGTTCAAGAATGATAACCACACAAATGCATTTTGAGGCAAGAATCACATTTGATTGTTTCCATTTATCAAACAAATGGAAAGAAAGCAAGTTCACAATTTCTCTTGCCTGCCAACAGTACAGTTATGCCTATGTTCTATATGCCATATAAATACACATACTTCCTCCTATGCTATATATGAAAGGAAACAGTTTTTCAAACGCCTCAACCACATATAATTTTTACCTATTCATAATGCAATGAGTCATAATTATGGAAAGTCACTTGAGGTAAGGTAATAAATCATTATTACAACTGTCACATTTCCTTTTGGGTGTGCTGTAATGTTAAAATACAGTTATTGTACATTATAGATTTAAACTGTACCTAACATGCTGCCAGTTCTTCTGGCACAGATTTTGGAAACGTTTGGAAATGTCTTGAAATTGCACTGCACCTTTTGCTGGGCTTGGCAAGGGTGTTGTTTTCGAGATCAATTTCTGGATAGAATCCATCTTATTACTGCATTGGAGCGTGCTCATTCGAATGCCAGGCAGAGTATTTTAGCACATTCTGGAATCCTGTGTGCTTTTCTATTGATCCGTTCAAAATAGGGAGGCATTTGTTATGATCCGCAAAAGGTCTTGAAGCAGGAAAGACACCGAATGCAGAGTAAAGTCCTCCTGCATCCTCATTACTTAACTCGTGTCCAGAGGACGCTTCTCTGCTAATTTCAGCACACAGCAGCGCTCATCCCACCCCATCTCTGGGCTTTACTTTAAAACTGCTCTTTAGAAAAAAGGAAAAAAAAAAAACAGAAAACCTTCCTTCCCTACTTCTCTGTACCGCAGTGACACACCTCGTTGCCAATTCTAACCAGTTGTAGAGCCCGGAGATCAAGGCCGTAACAGACAGCTTGTTTTCACAGGCCAGATGGTCTCATCTGGAAACTATCAGGACCCCGAGGAGCCTGACGACTCGGGCCCTGAGATGTGCACAGGGTTTTGGCCACTGGCCCAAACTAGCTGATAAAACCAGATAAGCTTTTGTTCGAGATTAAGAACAGGGTCCGCTCTTATTTTAGGGTGAGCAGGAAAAACAGTCCTCTCTCAGGGAGAGAGCGAGAGAGGGGGGGGGGGTCTCCGAAATCCTCTTTGCTGTGGTGCCTGAAAACGACGACTAAAACAAATCAAACTTTGGTCGGTTGGGTTGATTGTTTTCCAGGCCTTCGATGGCAGAAAGCCAACCTGGTGCCGGTGTAGTCTTAAGTGTTTCCAACTGAAAACCGAATGGAGCTAAAGTAGTTGATACAGCAGCAATCCAAATAATACATCTCCATCTCCACCTCCGGCTTCCACTCCAGCTCCTTCTGCCGTTCTACTCCCCCCCCCCCACACTCACTGAGATTCAACCAAGCAAAACATACTTCATATCAAAGAAAAAACATTGAAACGTCTCTTTCGAGAATGTATCTCGAATGACAGTGTGATGAACAACATGAAATGTCCTCCATTGCTGCTTCTCTTAGGTCTAATTTAACATCTAATCGTTTCGTGCCAAAGCACTAACCCCCAAACATGGTTCCTGTGAGGTTTTAACTCTGGAACTAATACATGCCAGATTAGAGAGGAATCTGTTGAAAAGTCTGATACAGCAGGCTCCACTGGTGGAGTGAGGTGAGACCAACAGGACCACGGTGTAGATTCTCAGCTAGGGAGAGAATGCAGATGAAAATGTTTTACCTGAATAACCCTGCGCCCCTGCTAAATAAATGACAATTTAAATTTGTAGCCTGTCATATCATGTGTCATCCAACTAATATAACTCCTGCTGAATTCTGGATAGCAATCAACTCCAGCAATGGCTCAAGGCCATGAATTGAAGATGATGGCCAGGGGTGCGTTTCCCAAAACCATAGTTGCTAACTAAGTTAGCAACTTTGTTGGTTGCAATGCAATTTCCCATTGCCAATCAACTAAGTTGCTAACAGGTTAGCAAGTATGGTTTTGGGAAACGCACCCCAGATTAGTACCAGATCAGGGCCAGATCTGAGCGGGAGTCATCCGTCATCTGGGGTGGGCTTGCATTGGCTCCAGCTGTTTCCAACCAAACAGCGGCTAATTGCAGATCAGAGGTGCCTCTCCGTGCTGACGGAGTGTTTTATCTGCACAGGCGCGGCGTTCGGTACCTGGATCAAACGGGCAGCTGGGTCGTTAACTCCGAGGGAGGCGGTGGGTCGGAAGCTGCCGCGCTCTGATTGCCAGGCTGGTGCACCATGGAAACTAACCCCACTGTGTTTACAGAGGATCCGCATCTGCTTCACAGCATCAAGGTTAATGAAGGAGCTAGAGGACCATGCTACGTTAGAGCTGGGAAGGATGGTTATGGGAAAGCATGTGGAAATTGACGTTTCTCTGTGGCGGTTTAATTAAAAGGCAGGGGTTGTTGTATGTGTTTCATATTAGTTATGTGTTTTTTCGGTTCTTCGACCTACACATAACTACGTGTGATTGTTATACGGTTTTCATGTTTTCCACTTCCACGCCTTCAGCTTTTCCTACATTCAATTGAAATAGTACAAAATAAACACACAGCTGACAGTCTGATAAAGACATCTGCATGTACAGTAAAAGTGTGAGTCAGTCTAAAGCTTACTCGGGTATTTTTTTTGATCTGACCCAGATTCTTCCCTGCCCTGAGAACTGTATGAACTTTGCGGGCAGATGTCTAAAAGTAATCCTGACATTGCTGTAGCCCGGCCGAGCAGAGCCCCGGGCTTTCAGATGAGGTTGTATATTTTCTCTCAGTGTTTAGTCTTGCGCCGACCTTCTGGGTCTCGTCCTTACCGCTCCTCCCAGGTCTCTTCACTGTCTTAAGGTAAGCACTCTTAAATAGGACCAGATGATCCTCTCGCCCCGGCTCATTCACAAGGACCTGTTTGTGGACTCGAACAGCCAAGTGCTGTGCCGACGAATAGGTAGGGAAAGGGGAGAAGACAGAGTTTCCATGTTGTAGCAGGAAGGCACGTCATAAGTCCCCACATCAACAGGTGTACGGTACAATCACAAAAATTATTTGAAAATAAAAATGATTAGGTAATGAATTAAGGATTACAATTGATAAATTGTAATTTGGAGATGATTTCTAATTGAGATAAAAAATATATATAATATAATTTGTTGTTTATAGAAACAGTTTTCCATAAAATAAGCTTCATATGTATGTGCAGCACAGCATGAGCTTGAAAGGTTGAAATACAATGTGCACTCAAAGCAACACAATGCAGTCATTTCACCCGAAAATAACGGCTTCAAACTCATTTTGATACGCTGACTTATAAAAATGAAGTCTCTGACATTACCAGTGTACACCCAGAATGTTTGATATAGCACTATAACATTGTTGAGTGGGTAGGATCATGACCCATTTAGTCCGTTTTTGACAAACTGGATACAGTCTTAGCGCTAAATGCCATTAAATATTGACACAAATGTGCATAAAGATAAATTCTTCCATTGTGTTGCTTCAAGGGAAGAGGTTTATTGATAGATTACAGGGTATTGACTCTGCGCTACCACACTAAGTGCAAAACAGGGGTATAAAGAAATGACAAAATACAGTCCTGCTGGGTAATTTCTGATAATCATACTTCCTCGAAAAAAGGGCATCTGGTGTAAGGGTCTCATATCCAAAACCGAGGGAAGGCCATGCTTGGTGTCGGCTGTGTGAAAGCCATATTTACCCTGCCCTCAACTATTCCATGTGGTTGAGTCTGGTGGTGAGACTGCCTTGGGTCGACCAGCCTCAGAGTTACGATGTTGTAAAACAGGAAGACGTCTCCGTCCCCATGGACAGCCCAGCATGAGCTCATCTTGGGTTACCTACTGTATGATATGTGTGGATGTCCGTGTCTCCTAACCACATTCATGTAAATTAAATTAAATGAAGAAACAACGGAAGTCCCTCCTTCACTGTCTAGGAATTTATGACCTTCAATTGATTCCGACTGTTTTGCAACGAGCAACCCGTAAATGGCTCTGCCATTACCACTCGAGAGGTAATCTGGGTACCCAGAAGCTCGCAACATGCTGAACGAACACTCAAGAGCACACTAACACAGCACATCTCCACATTAACAGCCCTCTTATTATATTGTAAGAGATAACGTAGTAAAAGTTTACCAACTAAGGAGTTTGTTAGTCCCACCCCAGACTCTAATTACCACCAATGAAAAAAGTTTATATGAGCTGTTTTCTGTGTGGTCTTACAGAGCATTTCTAAGTGATTTTGTTTGCTATCCGCTATTTAATTTTATCCTATTTCCTGTGGTAATCCGACGTTACATTACTTGTGTCTTACATGTTGTAATGCATATTATTATTCCAAGCTGAGAGTGATGTTATTTTTCTGTTGTAAACTACGCTTACACGGTTCCTTATATCCTGTGTTTACATCATGATAAAATTAATTATCATCCCCATCTTTCAAACTGATAAACACAGGGGTGAAGTCTATTTGACCTTCGAGTAATTTAGTCGTACAGAATGCACTGCATGGCAATTACTCAAGTACAGTATGTGCTATGATTTTGTGTGGCTGTGTATTAGTAGTTTCATAAGGCCTGAAAGGCTGCAGTAATTGTGATAACAGAGCGAAGTCATCATGACCACTGCTGATGGTACGGTCACTCGTCTGTGAATTCTCTCCGGTTCACGCATGCTGACGGTGAGATGTACCTTTAAGATGTCAGCGGCGACTGTTTACATACACTGGTTAGGTTTACGCTCTGTTTTGGTTCTTAAGCCGCTGTGTCAAACACTCTGACGGATGTTCCCACCGTGGGAAGTGAGGTAATGGCCGACTGACTTCGGCTCCTTCATGCGTCCCTGTGATGGATGGCCCAGCTGATTGCCATCCCAAATAACCCTGGCATTTAAAGTGCGCATTAACATCGGCTTCGCATTTGTCTCAGAGGCACGTTGTTTAGATGTAACCCGAGCAAAGTTTATAATGTGCTGAAAGGGATTAAGTGTTGGAAAGGCTTTTTAGAAATACAGATACACAACACACACACTGACTGTAACACAATCCACTTGCCAAAGTTAGCAGGTTAGCTCTTAATAATGATTGTTTTAACTTGTGTTAAGATAAAAAAAAAAAACATTCCTCTATAAAACAGACGCTATTGCATTCAGATGTAACACTTCAGACGTCTAACAGAATCAAGTAGACCAAAGGAGCCTCTAATAGGCACAGTATCTGACTCAAGTAGACTACCATTAGTAAACATGTAATATATGAGCACCATTCTTATTTTGTTTACCAAACTTCCTGCTGTCCTTCTTAAGGACCCTCGATTGTTGCTATGCAACGGAAAGGTTGCTTCAAAACAGTAAGTCATCATATTCTTGTGATTTATCTGTTGTTGTGGATGTCTGAGCAGTGCCCGATTGACATGCCCAGGAGTTCATTTAATCCCTCTGCCATGTTTGTCAGGAAGTTTAGCTTTGAAGTGGCCACTGAACGCTTTGTAGTTCTTCGGTCTGAACCTTGTCCAGCACAGGTCCACATAAGTCCAGAGGTAGACAGATCCCCCTGAAGGTCAGTCGCTGACCGGCTGTCTATCTCTGTGTAATGTTTTTGCGGACTGGCCAAGCCCATGGCTGGTGCTTATCTTGGCAAGCACAGACGAGCCCCCTGCAAGTGCCATGTCCCCCTTTTTAATGGGCATTAACAACCTCACCAAAGAGCAGAGCATAAACAGCAATGACCTTCAGTTCCTGAGAAAGGAACACACACTCAGGGAATATGACATCATGGATGCCGTAGTAATGTACTCTCCAAACAGTTCACTCTCTCAGGCTCGAGGTGGAGCGTTGTTTAGAAATATGGTAATGTCACCAATTGCCACTGATTAACACACAAATACCATTGAAATAAACAGTGGTGATTTAGAGCTACGATTCGGCCTAATTAATATTCATTTGTGAAAACCAGCTTTGCGTTTCCTGTCTTTTCTGTGTGTGTTGGCAGCTGCTGTGTTTTCCCTCCAAATTGATACTAGTCCTGGGTGCCAAGCAAAAGATATGCCAGGGGGAAGTGGTGTCGTGTAATCTGTCACAATTACAGCAGTTAACGGCGGAGAGTTCCCTTTGCCATTCATCAAAGCCTGGGGACTATCTCCATTAAAGGTTGTATCAGCGATAGCGGGGATACGTCACTTCTGTTGATGTTCAAACAAAACAAAGAGCTAGCTCGCTACTCCCTCCCCCTCCCTCCCGTGCAAATAAAACGCTCCTAAACGCGCATCTCGTCGGTTATTGGTTGAAACACTTTATTTTGCCTTTGAGGGGTTGCCAACCTTTGTTGATAGCAATTGTTTTTTGTATACAGATCTCGGAGCCTAGGCTGGCTACAGAGACACGTTTTTTTGACGGCCTGCTTATGGGGCAGGCAGCTAGCGGATCGTAAGTAAAGATTAGATTAATGTGATCGTTTGGGCCTTTTTTGGGCCTGAAATCGCTGATACAACCTTTAATCCTGTAGAGATTGCAGCATTTCAAGTCGACCCCTCGACCTGTTTTAGGTCATTCACCGTTACTCGCGCTCCTGACTGAGTTCTGTCAGTGAGATCAAACACCCACAGAGCCTCGCTGGCTTCATCACTGTCATTTTAAACGTGCAGTCTGCTGTTCTACTGTAATCTAAAAATTCTAAAAATCAAAAAAAAAAATTGTCAAATTCATGAACCTTACGGTCTGTATAATGAGCATTTCTTAAATTCAAGGGTCCTTCCTTGGCAGAACTGGTCCTTACTACCTGCAAAAATGCCCCCTTCTCACAGAAGTTCACATTTGGTGTGGTGTGAGAGTTCACATTCACATTGCATTGTGTATTGACGTACAGCCTGAAAACTGTATGGGTGGCACTATTTAGTATGTGCTTTTTATCACAACAGAGCTGTTGTGGCAGCATACCAATAACACCATGGGCTGACAAAGGCTATTGTTTCTTTGCTCTGTATGCAATGTGAGTGAGTGTTCAGTTTGATGACATTGTTTTCAATTGGAATGCCCTAACTACTGTAGATGTGATGCGTCACAGTGTTGTACACCGCAATGTTTTGAGCAGAACTTTTGTCCGACGCCCCGTATTTATTTTCTTTCTGTCACACGCATTCTGCTATAGACCTTTTTCACAGCTGCCATTTTTACATGAAATAGTAGGCCAAGCACTACTACTTGTTCTGCTATTTTGAACAAGAAATATGATGCAATAGGCTGACATATTTGACTGATTCATTGTGGACCGAGAGCATTCAATGCTACACAACAGTAAGTCGTTCGCATGCAGTTACTGTAGGTACAGGTGCAGATACGCTATTAGAGATAGATGTAGAACCACATATCTCCAGTTTCATGTCCCAATTCGAATACTTCAACCAATTACCAGCATGCCCCATATGATTAAAATCTAAAATGTATTTCCCTGTATGATTAAAATCTGCTCCAACAACATAGCCTACTTAATGACTTATCGGAATTGAAGGAGTATTCCAAGTAGTGTTGGCATTTCAAAGATAAACCCACTCACAAACACATGAGTGAGTTTCATGGGCAGCATACTCTTTATTAACAGCAAATTCTAAAATTCCTACACATCAGGTCGGCATCAGTTCAACATGTAATCCAACATCGCCTTCCGGAATGTTATTTGATGCTATCACGGGAATAAAAATGTATCGACAGACCTTGATTGGGATAAAACTGCCAATCCGATTAGAATTTAAACCGGAATGAAAGGGGTGGTGTATTCCATTATTATTATGATTGAACAGCCATGTATAGACACCTTCAATATTTGTAAACATATTTGTATTCATCCAGAATATTTGTAGGCTAAACATCTAGGTTGGGTGTGCGCAGCAGCATGGGGTCAGAAAAATGGCGCAGCTTATAGCTAATAGACTGGCATGTTGAGCTATCAAGGTAGCCTATGCACTTTCATTGTCACCCCAGGACCGTGAACCATTGCTTAATAAATTAGTCTTAGCTAATGTTTGTGATTGTCTGCTTGATTCTGCACAGACTGAGTAGACAACATTACGGCTATCTGGTTGATAAGCCCAGTGTGTATACACACGAAAAAGTAGTACAGTACAAGTTCCTTGATGTTTCAGTCAATTCACACACACACACAATTCAAAGGGCATGGAAAGCTTTCTGACCCCAATAGTCAATCAGGTTGGCTGCTGTAGCTTCTTAAAGGAAAAGCAAAGCAGGAACTGCTATTTCAGTCGTGGCCTACTGGGCTTCGGGCTAGGAGCCGAAGGGTTGTCAGTTCGATCCCCAACCAGTAAGAGCGGCTGAAGTGCCCTTGAGCAAGGCACCTAACCCCTCACTGCTCCCCGAGTGCCGCTGTAGCAAGGCAGCAAGGCAAAATTTTAATTTGGAATAGTTTAATCGGAATGACAAAAAAACTGGCTAATGATACTCAGAGTGAAGGATCGAACTCAGATGGAACTGAAAGAATTTCCCATTTCAGGGTAGATCAATTACAGTTCAAATACAGTTCAAAAACAAAGAAATGGCAGGAATGGCCCAAAACTCTTAAAAAGTGTGATTTCAAATGGTTTTCCTCTCGGTGGTGAATCCCCTTTAACCCCCAATCATGTCTTTTAAAGGAGCTAGCCTGTAGGCTACTACAAGTTACTTTAAAAGCATCTGTTGAATTAATAAATAGATTTTGTTTTCACTTGACCCTGAGCCAGTGCGTCCACCTTTCTCAAATTGTGTCCGTGGGAGTAACCTCTTTCACTTGTTTACATGTTTACACATAACATGCATGGTTTTGACCAAAGATTCTAGAACAGAGCGCTCCGCTCTAGAATCTTTGGTTTTGACTTTGCATGGAATTCGAGCTTGTGCAGCATAACAATGCAGCAGGGAACAGATTATGATCTGTTAGAGATGATGGGCATATACAAACATTCAAAACAAAATTTTAGTTCTTCGTGCCTGTTTGTCTCGAGTGCCTTAGCGGAAAGGTCATTCATCTGCTGAAGACATAGGCTACCTGAGGAACCACTGGCCTATATGGCAGATATATTGGCATATAAGAACACGATTGTCTAAATCCATAAAGACTTTGAAATTGATAGCCTACGGAGAGAGACTTGATGACTTGTAGATACAGCTTTCCAGGTAGGCTGAGTGTCATGTGTTTAAGGAGAGGATATAAAACTAGATCTAGGTTAATTCTGGTACGTATAACAAACCTTGTGCTTCATTTTAATAGTTTGTCTTTATCTGCAGTTGTGTTGCTTGTCTTGGCCAGGACACTCACATAATTATTTTTTATTGTTGTCTGGTGGCTTCTTATTCTTCTAACACTGTGTCCTAACAGCATGCAATGTGTTGAGGCAGCCCGAAAAAAGTGGACCTGACCATACTGCAAAGAAGTCTCGTACCCCATGAATTAAGACAAAGATCAAATCAAGTAGACCAGTGTGTGATAGATGTCATTAGAAATAATCATGCTTGCATAAAACAATATATAGAAATGCTTGGGTAAACAATCTATAACTAACGCTTGACAAAAACTACAGGTGATATGCACAGAAAAACGTTTTGTGCAGAATGCTCAAGAGAACATCCTGTTGTGAGTCACCTAGCTAAACCACAAACTGTGAAAAAAACCTAGCCAAAAACTGATGAATAGAAAAAAGACACCCTGTCTATCATGAAAAATAATACAGCAACACACCATATTCAGAAAGGGTGTAAACATATAAAAGAAGAGATAAAGAGAGACAACACAGTCTAATGTCTTATCATAAGTAGTTGATAACTTTCCTCTTGGTGGAATCAATTTTTTTAACAAAACTCTAGCTTAGAACTGTATAAGTATCTTTTTAGCAACTGTTGGCCTTTTAACCGTGTCATGTTAAATGCTTATTTGTATTGTGTGAAATAATAAATAAACTGCTTCCAGTGAGGAAGATAAAAAGACATCATTATCTGAGTTTGAATAAAGAGAAATTCTAAGTCTCCCTGGCACAGTTTGATAACCACACCTCTTTCAGAGACTACTTTCCTCCTTACGAGATAGTAGGCTAACAATTGAATAAGTTGCTATTTTTGAGAAGAACGACAAAAAACTTCAATTCTCATTGAAAAGGGTAAGTTGCTCTTCAAACACCTAATTTCTTTCTAAACAGATAGGGTGGGCTCATTGAATAAGACTGTTGGAAACACTGTGACATGTTGTTAAAAAAAATGACAATGTATCTACTATTCTAAAACTTAATGATTATATTTCAGTGAATAATAAGCAAATGTTTCAAATGTGAGCAACCATTTGCGACAAAATCAGTTTGATTACAAACTGGAATGTCCTAACTGTATGTGACGTGACACAAGGCTGTGCAGCGCGATGTGACGTGACACTTTGACCAGAACTTTTGTTGGACGCACGTTTCTATTTTCTTTCTGTCGCTCGTGATGTTCTGCTATAGACCTCTTTCACAGCCATTTTGACATAAAATAGTTGGGCAAGCACAGGTGTTACTAAATACCTTAATGAAGGCTTAAATTCAATTTAAGTGTAGCAGAACCTGTAGAACCTGTAGAACCTTAATGTCATTAATAACTGGGCCTGCCATATATTTTAAGTCAAAAATGTCTGCAGAAATCAAGTCCATTTTGAACGAGAAATATGACGCAATAGAGCAGCGTGTTTTTAGAGATACCGTGTGGACAGAGAGCACTCAATGCTATACCACAGCCATGCAGTTAAGGATAATCTGTAACTGATTTTCTGTTGTTACGTAATAACTCAAGATGTTTCAGCAAACAATCATTTTAACCTAATTCAAACTTTTTTTTAAATTGTTAAAATGTTACATTTATGTTGAAACAACTCCAAGGTGGCAACTGACTTCTTGCCTTTTGCCAAGTTATACGATTTATATAGTGATGCGAAACACAACCGGGAAGCAAATGGTCTTCTTACAGGAGGAAAACAGGGGATACTGTATTCTCCTTAGAAAGAGCTATCCGATTGAACTGTTCAGAAGCACCCCAGAGAAGGCTTCCATAAAAGATAGACTTGGTGCATATTTGAAGCAGGGCACAGATACAATACGCTTCTGATATGTGCCATTGTGCTGGTGGAACAGCAAGCATTGACAGAGGTTGTTATCAGCTATCAACTGGTTTTTCACTTTTTCTATAGTGTTACAAAGCTTTTTTGTGTATGTAAACAGTCTGTAAAGTTTCAAAGCCCACAGGGATAGGAGAGAGAGAGTGACACTTTCAAATAGAAAACCAATTTGTGCAGCTCCCTGAAGCACCCTATTGTACCACAGCAGCGTTCAAGCCCTTTTCAGGTGGTATGTGATGATGTCAACTCATACCACATCCTTATTGCCCTAGCAACATCTTGAAGATTTTGTTATTCATGTTTTCAGTCTGCATCACACAGTGGCTGATATATTATTGTCTCTCATAGACTTGTATGCAAAATGCTTGCCTTTCTCAGTGTTTACAACGTTTTCTATTGTGGTGGCATAATGTCTTTGTGCTGAAGAGGTCATGTACAAAATACACACTCTTCAACATGATCAAGAATCACTTTGGAGATTTATTTGGGATTTTACAGACATAAGTTACAGGGAATAACCTATTAAAAGGCTTTATGGTTTAAAACCACGAAAAAGACATTTGGACAAGACAAGGTGTAGCTGCATTCCGGTCACTGCCATATTTAATTGCGTACATAAAAATTCCTCATCATAAAACTCCATTGGGTTGAGACGGTCTCTAATTTACTTTCGTGGGACTCGATTTTCTTCAAACTATCTAATATGCAGCCATTTCAGAAATGTAAACCACCTCAGCAGTAGGTTTAAAATTAATCCCTAACTGAAATTTAAATCTGAGTTTAAAGCAGTTGAGCAACAGGTTTAAAATTAATCCAGGTTTATATGAATTTCTAAACCAAGATTAAAAGGATGGATTAAATGTAATCTTGATTACTTTTAAACTTTATTATGATTTAAACTATGTTTAAAGTTTGGTGCAACTGGATTAATGGATAAACCTTGATTTAATCCAGGTCCGGTCGAGACTTAATCCTTGTTGGTGCAACCCACCTTTTGTATGTTAGTTGTAATGGTGCATGGTGTTTTGAGTATGCTTCCACTTTCTTTAACCTCTAGTGCCCTAGAACAAACTAGTCCTTGACCTCTGACCACATGTGACCTTGACCTTTAACCCCTTGACCTTAGGGACCTAATCAGTGTATCTGAAGCACTGTGCATGAATTGTGCTTCATAAGTAAAAAATAAACTTGCTTTGCTTCATGTTTAGGCCAGCACAATGACCAGCACAGGCAGCTTTACTCTCCTCGTGCTCTGTGGACTGGTGATGGTGATGATTGCAGGTTTGAGTTCATCTCTATTCTGACCATCTAAATTACAGTCATTTGTGACCTTTTGCATTCACTTATTTCTCTTCATTATTTAGTCATTTGAATGTTTCATTTAAGGTACAGAGGGCTCAGAACAAGATGCTGAAGTATATTGTCTTAGTAGAAAAAAATGTCTGAGATGTCACAATTATTGTTTGAAATGAAACTCACAAATCATCAAACACATTAAATATTTTTTGTTTTATTTTATTTTGTTTTTTACTTTCAGTGTTCAGTTTCACTTTTCATTCTTATCATTAAAACATCAATGAGAAGATATTTTTTAAGAGAGAATAATTTCTAAAGTTGAGCTGTTTGTACATTGCATGTATCACTTGGTATTGCTGCACCATTTTTGTATTAACCTCTTTTCCTTATAGGAGAGACAGAAGTGAGAAGTATCAGGAATGTGACGTACGTGCATGCTTGTCCTTATAGCTGGTTTCATTATGGTACCCGATGTTTTAGATTTGTCCCCACAGCAAGAACTTGGGCTGAATCTGAGGTGTGTCCCTTATTTATGAAATTTTAAATACATTTACATTTTGGTTTGCCATTAATTTGTGGTTGCCATATGAATTGCTGTTTGATGAGAGAACTAGAAGTTTGAATATCACCAACAAAACGGCATCAGCAAAACATTGCAACTGATTAATAGGCTGTCAAATTCTGGAAAAAAATCATGACATAACTAGAATGTAATGCCAGAGGAATTACAATAGTGGATGGAAAGCTGCTGGCTTAATGTTGGTGAGGAAATTCCTTGAAAAAAAAACATTAAATCACTTAATCTTTGAGTTCATACAAACCCTCATACCAAAAGACCTTGTGTGTCAAGGCGTTCTTGAGATATAACAATCAAGGTGTTTTTGACCTTGACATTTGACCTTTGACCTCCAACATCAATTCACTTCATCTTTGAGTCCATACAAACACTCATACCAAATTTCAGGCATGTATGTCAAGGCATTCTTGAGATATCGCACTCAGAGTGTTCATTGACTTGACCTTTGACCTCCAACATCAACTCACTTCATCTTTGAGTCCATACAAACACTTGTACCAAATTTGAAGCATATGCGTCAAACCGTTCTGGAGATATAATGCTCAAAGCATGAGATATGGCTGTGACTTTTATTTTGACACACGGGAAACACTTAAACAGGATGTGTAGTTTTAGGGAGCACCAGATTGTATGCATTAGAAGCTGAGACAGTTGAATTCACAGGTGACACCTGTGCCAGTGTTCTAATTTGCCCGGGAACTGAGTCCCGAAGTGTGACGTAGCGTTTCCATGACGGCAGAATCACTGGATCTAAACAAACTTTCGAAGTGGCATAAATAGCATTGAATGTAGACATGTGGCATCATTTCTAGCTAATAAAAATAAATATATCCATTTAAACGTGGTTTACCTGCTAGGCAGCAGCTTAGCCACATAACACGGATTCCCTGGCAGGTGTAATAGAAAGAAAAAAAATTCCAGTGGATATTTCACGTCTTCTCAAAGACTGGCGGCTGTTAAGAGCGACGTTTTTTGCCAAAAAAATAAAGCCAAAACACGTCCGTGAATTTAAGGATTTTAACCGCATGCTGTGAAGTTACATGCAGGTCTCTTTTACGGAGGAAACCCATGCTAAAATAAAACTCTGTAGTCAGGAATTTGATCGTGTTGGTATGAATATATGTTGTAGTATGTGATTCCTACAGTGTACAAAAAATATACTAACGTCTTAGAAACGTTGTAAAACTATTGAAATAGATTAAGAAAGCCACCGCTATGGTGATTTCTAATGGTAGATTGATTTGTTTAGATCCAGTGAAATTGCTGCCTTGGCAACGCTGCGTCATGGCTTCGGGACTCTACTACTCTGGGAGCTTAACGAGCACAGCTGGCTTTAGGCCATTATGACATCACAGCCTTTGAAGTCTATGGGGGAAAAATGAGCTTTTTACCATTTTTTTCACCAGTATAAACTTTTTTAAAAATCGGAAATAATAACTCTCTTGCCCCACTCCAGACCTACAAAACGGTTATTTCAACATATCTGTACGTTAAGCGGTTAGAGTCGCATTAATTCTTGAAAAGGTAAAAAGAAAAGATTATAATAAGAAGAAGAAGAAGCCAGGAGATTTCAAGATAGTGGATTCCATCCACTATAATAATATTACCAGGGAGGATTATTTCATAGTTCTGTGGTACTCCATGATTCTTCAAAAACATGCACTGTGAATCAGTGACAAACAAAAATGAAAAGAAAATTTGTTCTTGTAGCAATACTGTGTAATGATTGGAGGGAATCTGGCCTCGGTACACAACAAAAAGGAGTACAATTTCATCAAGGATCTTGTCCGCAGACACACTCACGACTCTCGTATTACCTGGATTGGAGGATACGATGCTCTTCAGGTACTGTATAACAGCTACAATCTATTATGGTTTCATGGCAATTATCCTTTCAACATAGCTCAAGATTACATTGGTATTAGCTATGAAATAAGATTTGCTGGCATTTTACTTTTTTCAAAATATGGGGGGTGCCACGACGAAATGAGCCCTATGTCGTGGAAATCCATTTCGATATAGCGATTTGACCATGAACACATTCCTTAACCTTCAAAGTTCAAAATATCTGTGCACAGCTCTTCTTTTTCCAGGTGCTGATGATGTTCAGCAGAACTATTGAAACTTCGAAAAAGAGTATACATCCCACACTGGAGGATATCCTTTTGTTGATTTTATTTGCATGAACTGATGCGAAACACGTTTGTTTAACGCAAATAAAATCAGTAAAAGGATATCCTCCAGTGTGCATTTTATACTGTTTTTTGGACATTCCTTAAAACCTCTTATCTATCACTCATTGATGTATTGATGTAGAAATATGATTTTGAAGGCTAAATGTGTAGGCTTTTTTCTTACTCGTTCAGATGCTGTGTGAGAACAGGAAAGTTTCCGTTTTCTTTGGAAATAAACTTCATGCTTTGGCTTTTGGCCTCTTTAAGAATTCACCATAAATAGGCTATCCACTTGCAATTATTCTGAAGAAAATTTCTATTTTGGCCAAGAGATTTATGGAGGAGAAACAGCAACCTAAACATACAGTTGTTGTTGCTGACCAGATTCCTCGCTGAGATTGCACCCAATTGGTTCGATTCAATATTGTGGCGAGCGCTCGTGGAAAGATGCAAATGAGTCAGATTATCTTAATTTACAACCCTTGCGTCCCTTACACCGCGCGACCACAAGGTGTACTGTAATTATTTAGAATCAGACATGAACCATAAACAGTCCCATGAGCCGTTGTGCTAACTAGCTCAACTAGAATGATGTCTCCCCCTTCTGGTCACTACATAGCCCCCACCTGAGGGCTCAGCTGTCCTCGGCGACCCCATCACTCAACACAAAGTCCCTCAAATGTCCAGGCTGTCTCCGCTGTCGAGCAGGCCGTCTGGGGCTCACAGGAGGTGCAACAGGAGGAGAGGCATTCTGATCAGCCTGCGGACAGATACTGCTGTCCCCCTCTCCAACTAGAGATGGGGCAAGGGGCCGGTTAGATGAGAGTCTGTCCCAGTGTAGCACCACCTTGCGCCCCTGGCCGGGCATGCGCACCCGGTACACCACTTCAGACAGTCGATCCAACACCTCCCCGGGCCCTTGCCAGCGGCTGCGGAGCTTGGGTGAAACCCCCTTCTTGCGGACAGGACAATAGATCCATACCTTGTCCCCTGGTACAAAGGCCTGGCCCTGACATCGCGTGTCGTAAGCCCTCTTCTGTCGTACCCCAGCGTTGGCCTGGGCCCGGCGGGAGTAGTCATGGACCACCTGAAGACGATCCCTCAGTCTACGAAAGTAGTCCATTTCTTTTCCCCCAGCAATCTCGGGTTCAGGCGGGGCGCCAAACACCAAGTCAACTGGGGCCTCATGTACAAAGCTTGCGTACGCACAAAAATGCTGCGTACGCAATTTCTCACGCTCACATCCGGATGTACGAAGACTGACTTGAACGTGAGAATGTGCGGTCCTCCACGCAAACTTCATGTCTGGCGTACGCACATTTCCAATGTGTATCGTCAGTTGGCGACACTTAGAGGCAATGCAGCGCAACAACATTAGTTGATCGCGAGCCTTTATTTGCACAGTATATTGTGAAACGTGGGTTATTAAAAATGATAAGACTTCGAAAATAGGCCTATGTTTCTAAATTTGGACATGCAACATGCGCAAATTCTACTATGCAACAACCTATCTATGATGACAACTGTAGACTTATTAGAGGATAAGAATTAAAAGGGAATGTGAAACATAGCCTACACAGCCCCGATATTTGGTTACGCGATTGTTGATGACTGGCTTATCAAACATTTCAGATTCTGAAGAGCTTTCCACAAAACCTGTGATAAATGGGGTCGGCTTCACGCATTTGCCCATGCCTTAACATTTGCCGAGTGTTTTCCCTTCATATCTCCGATAGTTTTCATTTAAAAAGAAATACATATGGGACAGGATCATGCATGTGAATAGATAGGCTGACTAATAAGTGCGAATATAAGATATTTCCCTGATTGACTGCATGGCTACTTTGACTTTCCTTGAGTAAGCATTCGCATTATTGTCACACTTGTGTGCAAATATAGGGATATGATCCAGAAATCGTAATGTGGCGAGGTGGCCTGGATCAACTGAGTTTATTCCATTTGGGTGCACGATGCGTGGTACTTGGACACGATTTATTTAATGATTTTTTAATAAATGCAGTTATGTTGTCATGGTCAAAATGCATTCAACCCAGTTATGCGAACCCTGTCACCTACTTGCAGACTGACCAATAATTCTGCCACGGTCTCAGCCTAGCCACTGCCACGCTCTGCCACTACTGTTTTTGTTTTGTTATTAATTAATTACAGATTATAAAGACATAAGATTCTTGCCATTTCGTCAGATAAGCACTTCTACCTCGCATTCGCTGGAAATAAACTTTTTTATTCATTTGATGATTTCAATTATTAAACTTTGCAAATTGCAACAGGTTTGAGTATGAATGGATCCACAGATGAATTTTCATTGTTATTGCGGGATAGGCCATTTTGTCTTCGCAGAGGTCTGCGCTCTCGAATGACCTTCTAGTTAGCATATTAAAATGAGTGTGATTAAGGGAGGAGAGAGGGTGGAGTGTAATGCTCGTGCATGTACGCTTAATTTCACGTTAATTGGGATGTACAAAGAAAAGCTGCGTGGAATGCTGCGTACGCACAGTTTCATACATCAGGATTTTTTTGTGCGTACGCTACTTTTCAGGTTTGCGCGTACGCAATGTTTTAGTATGAAATCGACGCAAGTCTTTGTACATGAGGCCCCTGGTGTCCGGAGCTCTCGCCCAAACATAAGGGCAGCAGGCATGCACTGGCTGGACTCCTGGACCGCAGTGCGGTAGGACCACAGGACTAAGGGCAGGTGGCGGCAGGATGGCTCCACCAGCCCATTGTCCACATCTTGTTCACCCCAAGCCGTCGACAGACCTCACCGAAGACTTGGGACTTAAAGTTCCGCCCCTGGTCACTGTGGTCGCTGATGTTAGCTGAGGTGGGCCATTCACAGACGCCAGCTACCTTATCTTGGTTGGTGGCTACACCACGGCCACTGACGATGTGGCCCAGGAACTCTGTCTCCCTTGTCAGCAGGCGACACTTTGCAGGGTTCAGCTGCAGCCCAGCCTGCCGGAGGGCGGTGAAAACCTCCCGTAGATTTGACAGGGCCCTGAATCCCGAATTGCATGACGCGGAACTGCCACGACGCGGAACTGCCACAGCCCCTGCCCGATGGTGAAGGCAGTCTTTGGTCTTGCATCTGGGGCCAGCTCCACCTGCCAGAAGCCACTGTGCAAGTCTAAGGAGCTGAACCAGCTGGACCCCATGAGGTCGTCAAGGGCATCATCGATGCGCGGGAGTTGGTAGGAGTCCTTCTTTGTGGTGCCATTAGGGAGTCGATAGTCTGTCGGAGGCTGTCGATAGGCTGTCGGAGGGCTCGATTACTCCCGCAGCTAACATTTCGCGGATCTTGTCCTCCGCCGCCTGCCATTTGGCAACACTCAGCCGATGAGGGCGTAGACGGATGGGCTTGATGGAGCCGGTGCCGATAGCATGCTGGATCAAACTTGTATGCCTGCAGTCTTCGTCTCTTGAGGCAAAGATGTCCATGTAGTCCTCAAGGAGTTGTTTCAGCTCGCGGCATTGCTGTAGGTTAAGGCGTTGCCACAAGTCGTGTATGGCCTCTGTCGTTTCAGTGGAGGGAACAGCAGGCTCCGTCATAGGGGCTGGGGAGGGCTGTGGCTGTTCAGGGGTGATGGTGGGTGTGCTGGCAGGTGGTGATGCACAGTGGCCTGGCTCTTTGCTTGGTGGCTGGACTGGAGTGCCAGGGTCTCTGTGCCAAGGGTAATGGTTGCCCCGGACACATCAACAAGTGCTTTCCAACGGTTCAGGAAGTCCAGTCCAATGTTGCACGGGTCTCGGATGTTGGTGAGCCAGAACTCATGCACCAGCACCAGGCTTCCAGCCTGGATTCTCAGTCCCTTCTTCCCTCTCATGTCTGCTCTCTCTTCTGTCACTGTCATCAGCTGGGTGTTAGTTGGGGACCACCCCTTTGGGAGGGGGCCGATAGTGCTTGGGAGGATCCCAGGCCGCACCAAGGAAATACTGTGCAATACCAGTGCATACTGGCCTTGGAGAGGGGTTGGCGACTGGAGTGGGGGTCCCCTCACTGAGCCACTCCGAGGTCGTTTCCCGCATGGTGAGTGGCCCTGGTCTTTGGTGCAGGGGCTGGGCAATTTCAAGCAACATGGCCAGGCTCCTCGCATCGGTAACGGCGGTCTGGTTGGCAAGGTGGATGACGCCTGGAGGGTGGAGGACACCGCTGAGACCGTTGTGGTGAAGGCTTGACTTGATAAACCTCTTCAACCTCCGCCTCTTCTTCATCATATTCAGTCATCTTGATGTCTGCCATCCTGACGTGTGGTTGTGGTGTGGAACCCTTTTGAGGAGTAGACCGTGTCAAGAGCACCACTTCAGCCCGTTCAGCTTCACGAAGGGCCTCACTGACAGACTAGCCTATAGACCCTTTCAACAATAAAAACAAAAACAATGCTTGAACGTTCTATTTGGGCCCCAATCTACTTCCTCTGCATGAAGATAACATATGGAATGTTAAAACGGAAGTCTTGTGGGGCCAACTATGATGCTGATAATGGAACTCTCTTGAAAGGGTCCATGGCGAGGCGAACATGCTGGCGCAACCTCTCTGGTGCGAGCCCCCGCAGGAAGGCATGGAGGGCCAGCTCCTCTTGGGCAGCAGCATGGAATTGTGGGTAGCCATGTTGGGCAATCAGCTGCACATCTGCGGCGAAGGTACCTAGGCTCTCTCCTTCTTGGCGGTGATGGCTAGTTAGCTGCTCCCTGCTCTGGTCGGTGAGGAGTCTCTGCCCGAACCGCCTCTGTAGCGCCATGGTCAATAGAATAGAATAGAAATGCGTGAATAGAACATTTAGAAACTGCGCTGTGTAGTTCAGATCTTTTCAGATTCTGAAGCTGCGGAGAACAGAGATTGACAGCTCCAGCACTGGGGCTATTTTAATTACAAAGGCAACGGGAACATTATCAAGATGCATAGTCTTGTGGTGATTGGTTGAGAGGAAATATACATATGCTCATTTAAACTTCACAAACTTTAAAGCTGATTTTCTCAAAACTTGTTGAGGAATAGATGAGGATAGCTGTCACATTTTGGCCAATATCTCTGGGTTAGCTAAACGGAATTAAACCTTAAGTTCGGTGGATTATGAATATCCAATAAACCCATTTTTTATTTTGTCGAACTGGACTCATTTCGTCGCGGCACGTCCCATGGACATTTTATTCCTAAAATTGTGGTTTTGAGACATATTAATTACTATAGTGACTTGGAACATGACATAATATAAGAATATGCACTCAATATGCGTTCTACACAAAAGTAGATTTCTGATGATATTTTGTCTGTTTTTGTCAGGAGGGCCTGTGGCTCTGGAGTGATGGGTCTAGGTTTGATTACACTCACTGGTATCCTGGTGAACCTAATAATTATGGAAAACGTGAACATTGTCTGGTAATCAATTTTAAAGGTACAGTCCCCAACACTTAAACACACTTCTTTAAATTGGATATGTCATCATGAGGTTGAATAATAGCTATTTTTTACCAGAAGGGGGTGAGTGGAGTGGTGGTTTTTTTTTCATTTTGCCTGATTCAAATATTAACATTAATACATTGAGTCATCTGAGGAAAACTATATTGTATTAATCCGATTTTAAAGTATAATTCTAAATATAGTTGACGTATAATATAGAGCACGTGTTGATAAAAAACGTTTTTTGTTTGTTTGTTTGCTTTAGATCTACGGGGTTGGAATGATGGCCAGTGTTCAGACAGGTTTTCATCAGTGTGCTCAAGATATCCATGAGTAAGATTGGTGAGGGGGTGGATGAGTTCTAGCCTGGAAAAACCCAAACTCATTCACGAAGTAAATAGAGTCTGGTGACTCAAGATTGGGAAACGTTAGCCTTGGTGTTTCTAGGTGTTTCTTTTCTCTTTTCTTTGTTTTCTTTCAATAATGTGTGTGTGTGTTAATTTTGTATGATTGCTTCAAACATGTATTTGTATGCTGATCCATGTGTTGAAAAATCTTTATGTTGAAAAATCAATAAACATTGCATTACAAAAAAAAGATTGGGAAACGTTTGCAACACTTGCATCGTGACGGGCACTAACTTGGAAATTATTGGTCCAGTCTTACCAATCACATTGATCATGATTCCTAACGTTAGTTCCTACTTTGCCTAAACTTAACAAACTGACAATAAACAGCATCAACAGTCAGGAAACAATGTATGTGGGTCTACCTTTGCTGTAAATAAATTTTTGCATTTTTCCAACTGCATTTTTTGATGTTTGCAGGTGTTGCTGTTTCTGTTTATCACAATACGTTTCAGTGTCGTCTTCCCTTCTCGTCACTGATTGGCCTGACATTTTTCTTGTCTGAGGGAAACGGTTATGAACTATGGTGTTCCAGACTAGATCTACTGTACCTGAAAGATCTAGGTGAGAAAAATCAGTAATTTGAAGAAAAATGCAAAATCCACCAAATCACTATAGAATATATATAAAATGCTACGTTGTAGGGGCCCACTTGAATTGTATTGTTGCAGTCACAGCCTGTGCTTTATCTATTGAGTTGTTGTGTACTGTTTACTGTGTCGTGTTCGGATGATGTTTGCTGGCGCGACTTGTGTGTACCTTTAAACTGACATGCGAGCTAAGTTTACGGTGATTAAAGTTTCCCAGAGTTCGGGCTTTTAAACCTATTCACTGTGTCCGTGTCTCTCCATAGTGTCGACTCCTTTACAGCGTTCTCTTTCAACTACAATTCTTGGTATTTTCTGTTCTGAGAAAATAGATATTTTACTTTCATTTTAACATTAACATATGAGTTTTATTCCAGTTTATGGATGGAAATAAATTAAAGACATCACAAAAAAGTCGTGTTAAATTATTATTAATATTAATGTGTGGTAAATTGGGAAAATAACTGCACAGCTAACAGGAGGGTACTTGGGAGCTACACCTATTTTTTTTTGCATACACAGCAGTCATTTCTAGTACAGATGTTACCATTCCAGGAGCCATTTTCTAAAAAACAGAATGCTCAGATCAGATCATGTGCTCAGTTGAGGAAAAGCATGCAGGCATATCTAATCTACACTTCAATTAATCTGTTCACCATTCCAGGCATAATTTGGGAAAATGAGCCACTTATGGTTACATTTTAAGAGGCCTATGTCCAAATGCACTAACTTGCATGTGAGGCTCATGCAGAGCAAAAACGAGACATTTTACATCTGAATACAACAATGTGCCTGGCCATCCTCTGATGGAGGTGGTGGTAGTATAACTATTACTAGTAAGGAACTTGGCTAGCATTAGCCTAGCATTAGCCACAAAAAGTTGTCGATTTGATCCCTGGCTGCCACTGTTGTGCCCTTAAGCAAGGCACTTGACTCAGAGTTGTTCCAGGGAGACTGGCCCCTGCAATTGGTATCTGTAAGTCGCTTTGGATAAAAGTGTTGGCTAAATACATAAATAATAATAATAATAATAATGATAAACATCAGTAATGCTCCTGCAGCCACAACCCAGCAACATTTTACAATAGTACTGACAATAGTAATCACAACCTAGCGATGCTTTAGCCTCTCTAGAATAGTAGCTTCTCGCACACCCTATGGGCTCTGTGCACTAGATTACTTGAAGTTGGCAAACAAGTTTCCTGTTTGTTGACATCGCTGTCAACAAGCACCTGAAGAGGCTTGAGTTGAACCAAAATGTGTGCTCACCGAAAAATCCTTCCCTCCTTATTTTGTGCAGCCAGTGAACGTAGGCTGGCCTTTTTAGGAAAAAGGTAGAAGCTAAAATCACTTTAATGACTTGAAGCTGAGCACAGTGGCACACAGCAGTGCTTCATAGAGCCGCCCACGGACATTAAGACATTGTATTTGTATTTCTTACGTATTGGTACAACTAAAGCGCTCATCTTCAGGTGCTTGTAAATGTAAATGTAAATCAGGTTTCTAGGCCAAGTATACTGGCGTATACAAGGAATTTTGTCTCTGCATTTACCCCATCTGTGAATTAGTGAACACACAGAGCACACAATGAAACACAGTGAGGTGAAGCACACTAACCCGGAGCAGTGAGCTGCCTTGCTGCAGCGGCGCTCGGGGAGCAGTGAGGAGTAAGGTGCCTTGCTCAAGGGCACTTCAGCTTGCGGATGGTTGAACCGGCAACCCTTTGGTTACAATCCCTAACCAGTAGGCCACGACAGCCATGTCAAGAAACAGGAAACTGGTTTGCCGACTTCAAGTAAGCTAGTGCACAGAGCCCATAGTCACAACCCAGCGTTCCGACGGCAGTTCACTCACATACTCAGCTATGCTAGCAATAGCAACCTATCACTAATTAGCGCCCCCTACAATCGCATCCCAGTATTTATAAACTACAATGAGTGGAGGTAGGTAGATAAAACAGAGGAACTGTATGTGTGGTGGAGGGTGGTGTTCAGTTTCAGATTACACACACACACACACACACAGAACCCCTCCCACAGGTATGTGGCTCACCGATCAGGCCAGTTGTGGCCACGGATGATTGATTTCCTGCGGACTCTCAACAGCATTCCCCCTTGATTGACACAGACCCCCCTTCTTCTCACCCTTAGCCTACCCTACCCTCCCCCCCCCCCCCCCGGCGCTACAGAGACCAATGAAAACATTCTGTGATTTTTTTTTTCAGGGCTTGGAGCCTCTCTCTGGCTCTGCTGCCCAGCCACGATGGAGCATGGCAGCTCCGAGATAAATTATATCGCCCCAGACGTGTCTGAGGAGCTCTGGTGGAAGCCAGTAGATTTGCAAGGCAGCCCAGAGACAGTGATTACTAAAGGGAGGGCTGCTGTGGAGATATGAGTGTGTTTAAGCAGGTATGAACCTCTCCTCCCAACATTTCTGAGTTTATATAATTTGTGTGTGTGTGTGTGTGTGCGGGGGTGGGGGTGGGGGGTCTGTCAAACAAAGAGGTTTTTTCATAGTGTGGGATGTGTGTGTGTGGGGGGGGTTGATGGGGTAGTGTTCTCTACCTCTACCTTAAACCCAAAATGGAAACAGAAGTGGAGCATGTTTGGCTTGTATGGAATTACAGTGCTAGTGTCCCGGCGGGCCCGTGTGGTAGGGAGCTGGGATGTCGAGAGGCCGAGAGGGGGCAGCCAGGGAATTGCGGACGCCAAAGCATTTTCTCCTTCACAAAGGAGAGCTTTCTTCCCGGCTCTGTGCTTTCTTAACTCCTTTACCCATTAAACTCTCGCCCTCCTCGGACTCGTCCCCCTCCTCATGCACCCAGTGGGGGCTCGGAAGGACAGTCAGGAGCCATTGCAAATAACAGAGGGAGTCACATCCACAAACCAATGAGGTCAATCTCGCAAAACGCATGTTAACCTCAACCCACCAACGAAAGCCACATTAACTCACTCACTTCCACTTTGGAACAAAAATGTGCTCTGATTTAGAGTTATTTCAGGGGGTACCAAAAAAAGGACACTGTCACGCCTCTGCAGTAATAGACTTAAAGGACAATGGCCAATGGGGGAAGAAGGAAGTTGATGTCATTGTGGAAGTGACAAGCTTTGTGAGGTCACATTCTTGTGTCGCTAGGCAGCCTGTTAACTTCTGCCCTCTGAAGGACACCTTGCGTCCACCCCGCTACCGCCTGGCCCTGCTGTCAAGCCTGTCGGCGCTTTAGTCACGGGTCATTTCTGTTGTTAAAGCACCTCTTAAAGGCCTAGTTCCTGGTGTGAACACTGCAGTTTGTGTGTGTGTGTGTGTGTGTGTGTGTGTGTGTGTGTGTAAACTTTGAATTAGATTGTTTTAGTATGGATACATTAGCTTCCACATAGGCGGATTTATGTTGTTTTCCACTGTTTATGCACTTCATTTGTGAGGCCAAACAGCTGCTTACGCAGTCCGCAGCCCTGGGTGAAAGCGGGGAGGATTTTGAGTTACGGTATTAGAGAGCATGGCGTGTATGTGGTCTCCTGTGACAACCTCAGAGAGCGAGCCGATGAATAAATCTCTGACGTGACGTTAGCACCGCGCACTCATGATGTCCGAAGCCCTAGAAGGCTGTTTTCGTTTATGAGGGCAGTGAAATGCGTCGTTTGCCACGCCATGTCATGCCATGCTAGACCAAAAGGGAGCAAATAAAAAACGAAGCGCTAAAAACAATGAAAAACCTCAGCTCTCTCCATGTCCATGTTTCAGAGCAGGAAACGTTTTGCTTGATGGCCTCGTAGCATTTCCCTTGTGACCGCAGTATTCACCCGACTCCAGCCACCGCCCCCCCCCCCCCAACTCGTCCTGTGCACGCTGACCACAACACAGCTGGGAGACATTAGGCAAACACACACTCACAGGCACCGAATGGCATACACACACACACACTGACACGTACACACAAACATACAAACACATACCCACAGGCACCGTATGCTGTACACACACACGCACACACACACACACACACACTGACACATACAGTACACATAAACATACAAACACACACCAACAGGCACCGTATGCCGTACACACACACACACACACACACACTGACACATACACACAAACATACAAACACATACCAACAGGCACCGAATACCACACACACACACACAGACAAATACAGTATAAAGATACAAACACACACTCACAGGCACCAAATCCCTTTTACACACTGACATACACACAAACAAACACACACCCATAGGCACTGAATATAAAAGATACACACACACACACACATGCGCTGATACACACAAACACATACAAACACACGCACACCCTCACAAACACTCACATATAGGCCTACACATGCCGGCTTGTTCCATACATACACACTAGTCAACATAAACACATCAGGCACGAGACTCCGACGTGAACATGAGAAGGCTGGCATGAGGTGGAGTTATTTATTTCAGTCTCTAGTAAGTATCAAAATGACCCCCAAAGTGAATGGCATCAATAACCCAGCTGCGGTTGCAACAGTCATAAAGAGGAGCCTCCTGGTGATGTGTTTTGTTAAAGGGAGGGACAGCCACTCTGACTGCATGCTTGCCTTTTGCTCTGGAATACCAGTAGAGACTTTATGACCCCTGTGGGACTCGTAAATCATTCAAAATCAGAGCAACACACACACAAACACACAAACACATACACTCAAATAAACACATATTTATACCCATAACACACACACACACACACAAAATGAACACATAAACACATAGGATCGAAATGAAACTGGATGTGTCAAACTGTGTCACAATGATGCGGTGCAAGTTGTGGCTATGCTAAAGAGCCGACAAAATGAATATGATCTGACATCAATCATCCCAGATTCAGCCTAACGTCTACTATGATAGTCATCAGATAGGCAATCTCTGCCAGATATGGTTTTTTTTTCAGCCAGGTAGCGCTCTATGATTTTTCAGTGTCATTACAGTAAAAGGACAATTCAACACAGCACTGTCACCATAGTCTAACTCTTAGCTTTATGCCTCAGTTTGCTTCAAGCATATTAACAAATGGTGATTGAGCTCAGACAAAGTGTGGTGGGCAGGTAAACAGGCAGAGCAGTACGCACACACACACACACACACACACACACACATGCCCACACACACACACACACACATAACCACACACACACATAACCACACACACACACACACACACACACACACACATAACCACACACACACGCACACGCGCACACACACACACACTCCAGGGTGGAGACCGGGATCTGTTGCTTGCATTTTCTCCTCGTCCGTGTTAACACGTTGGTCTGGGCTCTGCCCCCCTTTCCAAAGGGACAGGAAGATGGAGGCCAATGAGAACAGCATGTCTACTGGTGCTCAAAGACGCCCAGACACACACTCACACACACACACACACACACACACACAGACACACACACACAGACACACACACACACAGACACACACACACACACACACACACACACAGAGAGAGAACCCCAGTGCCAGCAAGCACGGCTGTTTTTCGGTAAGGTGGAGGGGGCCTAGAGGGGGTGCTGCCTACGGTAACTGGGTTCAGCTGTGTGTATGTGTGTGTGCATGTGTGTGTGTGGTTATGTGTGCATGAGGGTGCCCCATGGCTTCCACCAAAAAGTCATAATGTTGTGCTTGTACTGAGTCCATGCAAAAGTTACGCAGCATTGAGCATTGCACCACTATCACCACACACAGACAAGCACACACACACACACACACACACACACACACACACACACACACACACACACACACACACACACACACACACACACACTACCCCATTGTGGGTCTGGAAACGTGTGTTGGGCTGCTAGGTGGCCGGCATGGCCATGTTTGCTTGCTTGTTCTGGAACACACACACACAAAGACAGACACATACACACACACACACACACACAAACACACACACAGACACACAAGCACACATACACACACGCACGCACACACACACACGCACACACACACACAAGCAGGCATACACACACACACACACACACACACACAAACACACACACACACCCTTGCTTGTTTGTTCTGGAGCTGTATTACCGTGGAAATACGTCCTGTAATTAATCACAGAGCCACTCAGCAACAGGATCCTCCACGGGGGACCGAGCTGCTGATATACGGATGTAGCACACGTGAACGAACTCACACACACCACACAGTCTGTCAGGCATCCATGGCAACACACAAACACACATGCATATGCCACACACATGCACGCACACGCTGGCAGTCACTCACACACACTCACCTACACACACACACACACCCACACACTCATACACACATACTCACACAGGCACAGTGGAAACAAAAGCACATGAAACCACATCCACAGGTATGTGTGAACATACACATCGGCATTCACACACACCTATCTATAAATATTGATATATATGAACTATAGATAGAATATACCACACATACATTAAGTATAGTGTGCAGAGTGCATGTCCAACAATGGGTTTTCATTGAGATAGACATGTTGGGGATCAATAAAGTATCTATCTATCTATCTATCTATCTATCTGGACATGCAGTGGTTGTCCAGTATTTCTTATCATTGTGATGATTACATTGACGTTACATTTATTAATTTAGCAGATACTTTTATCATTTAGCAGACTTAGGCCATTATCCACAGAGCAACTCAGGGTTAAGTGCCTTGCTCAAGGGCACAGTGGTGGAAGATGTGAATTGAACCCACAGCCTTTCAGGTTACTGCATGCTAGCCCAGCTCCTTAGCCACTATGCTACCACAGGTTACTGCATGCTAGCCCAGCTCCTTAGCCACTATGCTAACACAGGTTACTGCATGCTAGCCCAGCTCATTAGCCACTATGCTACCACAGGTTACTGCATGCTAGCCCAGTTCCTTAGCCACTATGCTACCACAGGTTACTGCATGCTAGCCCAGTTCATTAGCCACTATGCTACCACAGGTTACTGCATGCTAGCCCAGTTCATTAGCCACTATGCTACCACAGGTTACTGCATGCTAGCCCAGTTCATTAGCCACTATGCTACCACTAACCCATATGGTGCGCAGTAGCTGTGTGTAGTGTGCAGTCCACTGTGTGTCTCAGTGTGGTGGTGTCTCTCTGTCTCAGCATCTGAGCGTGCCTTTGGAGACCTGCAGAGGGGCCCTCCTGCCAGGCCCAGGGAGGACAGGAATGCAGTAAAACCAGGAGACCTGCAGGTACGGCAGCTCAAAGAGGACATGAAACACGCTGCACAGACGGCATGGGGGGAGGCCAGATCTGGCGCAAGTCTGTTTTTTGACCTTGCATTGCCATAAGGACAGCCATTTATCTGGCTCATCTAGAGCTCATCTGGCATGGATGTGTTTGAGAGTAGGCCTACACTACTGTATGGAGAGTCAATTTCAAGAGCTCATCTGGCATGGATGTGTTTGAGACTACACTACTGTATGGAGAGCCAATTTCAAGAGCTCATCTGGCATGGATGTGTTTGAGACTACACTACTGTAGTACTGGTACTCTGCTCTGCTCTATGGGTGATTCTGTTAAAAGAGAAATACGGCAATACAGTTTTCACATAGATCTCCGTTTCTCGAGGTCACCGAGTACTGTCGGTACGAAAAAAAAATAAATAAATCGGTTTTACCTAGCTCGAGTTGCTACAGTCAGCAGCTAACACAGTCAGGCAGCTACAGCACTATACTCTGGGGGCATGTCCGTGAGGTCCCATGTCCATGCTCCCAGAGTGTAGCGCTGTAGCTGCCTGGCTGCGTTAGCTGTTGGAACTAGCAACTCGAGCTAGGTAAAACGATTGTTTTCGCCGGATTCCTCCTTTAAACTCGCCGGATTTCTCCTTTAAAAGCAGAGGAGGCCCATCCACCAGGCTTTAGTGCATGTGAGAAATGGCGTAAAAACCTATTTCATACAGTCTATGGTAAAAACCCACCACCTCCAGACTTCCAGCTGTGCACCTCCTCTATACAGATCACATAAAGCAACTGTTTATTACAAAGCCCCCCTCTCTCTCTCTCTCTCTCACATTCTCTCTCCCTTCCTCCTTCTTTGTGCTGTGAGTGTGTCTCAGGCCGAGACAGAGACACGCTGACCCCTGTGTGTCAGAGCGATGGAGAGGGTCGCGGCGCGTCACGATGACTCTCTGCCTGACAGCACTAAAACAAACACAGACAGCCAGCACTTTCAGTTTATGACTTTCACCCGTCGTCATGGCGCATCTGGGCCTGAACTTATGGAGAGAGACAAAGACAGAGATAGAGAGGGAGAGAGTTTGACAGTGATTGTTTATATTGAAAGAGAGGAGGGAGTGTGTGTGTGTGTGTAGGTGTGTGGGTGGGGGACTCAAGGGGGGTGGAAAGTCTTTGTTTTTCCACAGTGAGAGAGAGAAAGAAGGAGTTTGATAGACTGGGGAAGTTTGGCAGGAGTAACAGGGAGTATCGAATTGGACCAGTTTCTCGTGTACTTGATATAGAGGGAGAAGGTCTGCACACTGTACGTGAGCTCCACAAATATACTTTATTTTAGTCTAAAAAGGCAACGTTTCGATCTCACAGGATCTTCACCAGGCCTCAGTCAAGTTTGTTTATGCCTCATACGGCATGGTTCATGGTTGATAGAAGTGGAATGTACCAGAGTTCAATTGCAAGTGTCATAACAAGGGGTCTGAATACTTTTGTAAATGGGATATTTCAGTCTTTTATTTTTAATATTTTTAACACCTTGTTGTTTTGTGGAGTATTGGAGCATTCATGGCTCCAACATCTCGTCACCAGCGATATGCTAATGAGTCCCAGAACGTCCACGCCCTTTTTTAGGTGAAGGAAGTAGGCACTTTGCTATTACTGTTGACAGAACAGTAGGCTACTTCAATGAGCAGGCACCATGCCTAAACGCTGCTATGTTGTATTTTGCAACAACAACAAAAAAAATAAGGATTTGCAGTTTAGTATGTTGCCACAAAAAGAAAGGGAAGGGAAAAGAAGGGGTTTGTGGCTCCAGGCAATCAGAAGAGAGAATCCCGATGGGAGGCTAGATAGATAGATAGATAGATAGATAGATAGATACTTTATTGATCCCCAGGGGAAATTCAAGGTCTCAGCAGCATACAGACAACACATACACATTCTTTAACAGCAGAAAAAGTAATTAAAGTATATAATTAAAGTAATTAAAGTATATAATAATGTGGCACCCGACGTCTAAATTTGTTAGTCTGCGGCAAACACTTCGTTAGCTAAAGTCAGTCAGTCATAAAGTCAGTTGATGTCCAATGTTAAATATGTCTAATCTAATAATGAAGGAATGAATGAAACTGCGAACTAGGAGCTGTGATGACATATGTCATAGTTCAGCTCCGAGTTAGCCTGCAACACCTAGCACTAGTGCTATTGTAGTTACCATGGTAATGATAAACAAAGCCGTTCTCATATTAAATGCTACACTATCGTGGTTGCACTCTGCATGTTAAATGCGCTATAAAATAGCGACACCGGTCAGGACTTGAAAGAGAGTTTGTATAACTCGTCTGCTGGCTGGCCATAGCATTAGATCGGTATAAATAGCTGTATATAACACTTGGGTAAAGTTCAAAAATGTAATGCACTGAAATTCTCATAGACCCCCATTCAAATATATTTCCGGGTAGTTTCACCTAAAAATGCCCGGATGTATCAAAAAAACCGAAAGTACCCGGATTGTTGGAGCCATGAATTGTTACATTGTGTGTAGATTGGATCATTGTGTGTATATTAGAGCATTGTGTGTAGATTGGAGCATTGTGTGTAGATTGATCTTCTGGTTGCACTGTATACGGCAGATGCTTTTGTCCAAAGCGACGTACGCAGAGGCGGACAGAGTACACAGCTTTATTACTTGAGTAAAAGTAGGCTACAGATACCCTTTGCTCAATTTTACTCAAGTCCAAGTAAAAGTACAACAGTCAGATGCCTATTTAAGTAAAAGTACTGAAGTACTTGTTTTTAAAAGTACTTGAGTATCAAGAGTACAAGAGTAGCCTACATTTTCGAAATATTGCATTACTACTGCCACAGTGCTTACATTTATGTACAGAAACGTCCTACATGGAGTTATGAAAAATGTTAATGTTAATACCTTGGAGAATGTAAAAGGAATTGAAAGTAAAATCAAGTCATTTTCATCATTTTACCATGTTACCAGGGATGGGCAGTATTTCTAATACATGTATTTAAAATACGTATTTTTAAATACAAAATACTATTTTGTAATTGAAACACTTGAAGCGAAAACTATCATTAACTTGTTCATAAAATTGAAATAGTCTGGCGAGGTGGGGCCACAGGTTGGCACATTCCTGGGATGGACCTGCTGCGTCTTCATCCATTGTTTCGTCCATGGTTTCGTCTCTTATCTAAATCTGACCATGGAGTTGACTTTGGCGGAAAGCTGAAGGTGATTGCTGATAGGCTGTCACAATCAGTGGCGCCTGCACAATCCAATCACGTTTGAGAGGGAAACAACAAATTGAGGGTTTCTGAGATTTTTTTTTTTTTTTTTTAGAAGTAACTGGTACTCACAGTTATGGATAGAAATGTATTGGAGTAAAGAGTACAATATTTGCCTGTCAAATGTACTTGAGTAAAGTCAGGGTTGCCAACTCTCACGCATCTGGCGTGACACTCACGCTTTCAGCACCAATCTCACGCTCTCACGCACACTCAAGAAATGTCACGCCAAATCCATTCTTTTTTTTTTTGCAATCCGTACATTTTTTGTTGATGACTAGACTAGACCACAGCATTGTTTCTAAATGACAGGATACGAGTTTAAGGCATACATATGTCTAAACCAACAGCAGGTAGGTTTAATATCCGCCTACAACGTTCTCAGCGCAGTTTTCTCTGATTGTTGATTCTCTTACTAGGCTATTTTAATCCGGTCCGACACCTTCACGGAACACGCTGCTATTTAGACATGAGGCAGACCGACATAAAGTGTGGCCGCCCATTCTTCTCTAGGAACTACTCGCGAAGTAGCCTCACAGACATCACATGAAATAACTTTTTCTCATTTATAAGGTGCTATAGCCGCTATTTGCTGCGATAAACGGTTCGCGAGAAAAATAAATTAACTTTTAAGAAATAATCATATTAGGCTACTATAGCTCTGCGCTCATTTCAATTCCTATAGGAGGAATATCTCACAAACTTTTCGTTCCACACATGACAAACCGTAAACCAGAATAAACAGCAGACCTTACCGAACACAAAGGTGTAATGCAATCCCCTGTACAATAAGCCGTTCCAGAGTAATCCGGTTTTGAAATGGTAGCAAAATTCTAAATGGTCTCCAATTTTGGGCTTTAAGTGTCTTAAAACTGAGCTGTGCTTAAATACCTACATATGTGTAAATATTAAAATCAGAGGATATATAGCTCATGGCTAAGAGTATGTCGATGTAGCCATAATGATTTGTTTTCACAAAATGCATGCATGTATTTAAGTGTCTTAAAAAAAGTGTGCTTATATTGGTCAATGCATAATTTCATAACAGGCCAAATAGAAAATAAATGTTAAATGTTAAATATACTGTAGCCTAGACATAATATTAAAATCAGATGATGTAGGATAGTATAGAGTTAGATAAAGTTGGATGGCTCCAGAACTCACACCAGTGGATTGGGTCTTAAAGGAGCCACACCACTTTTATGACACTATAGCTGTTCTGTTGACCTTTAGATTTGTTGCTACTGGGCATGAAGGGCAGGCCAATTATGAGTTCTGTCCAACATTGATGGTAGGTTTAGAAGAAAAGTCAGCACATTTTAATCATATTGCAATACCAATAACCGTGATCATTTTGGTCATGATTTTTCATCAAATGTTCATACTGTATCTCTAGTGGCTGGTAGACTTTGGAATCCACCAGCCACAATGGTAGGTGGAAAAAAATATTTTAGGCTATTTCCATCCCTGATACATACGTACACTCATACACACATTCATAAGTCTCAATCTGTCCATTTCTTTCCACAAAAAACGCCAGAAGTCATCATTTAAGGGGTTATTTTTCATTTTTTTCTACTGAGCTACTACCTTTTTCAGGTGGGCAGAGGGGCCCTTTTCATGTCTGTGCCCAGGGGCCCAGTGGCTCATAATCCTTCCATGCCACAGGGTTAAAACACTGGTCTTGTTTTCAAGTGCAATCAATAATTTAATTGTACATTTTGAAGAAACTTAAATCAGGGATTATACTGTACATAGCAAAAAAGTCAGGGGACAGACATTTTTAAAATTAGGTTTAGGGAAAAAATTAACGCACACGCACTATGACTTCACAAAATCTCACTCCAGCCAAACACCCAAAGTTGGCAACCCTGGTAAAGTCATGAGTACTCCCCAAAAATGATACTCGAGTAAAGTACAGATCCCTCAAAATTATACTCAAGTACTGTACTCAAGTAAATGTACTCCGTTACTGTCCGGCTCTGGACGTACGGTATATATTGTATATTATAAGTAAACAGTGTTGTACAGTATCTGAATACATTACACTTGACAGAGACTGAGCTACTGTCTTTGGCCTCTGTCCCAGCAGTGGGGAAAACCAAAGAGCACTTTTGCAATCCCTCCTCCTCCCTTCTCTTCTCCTCTCTTCATTCTCCTCTCTTCTCTTTTCTTCACTTCTATTCTCTTTTCTTTGCTTCTCTTGTACTTTCATCCAAACTCTTCTCTTCTCTTATCCTTTCTTCCCATCTCATCTCTTCTCTTCTCATCTCTTCTTGTCTCCTTGCCTCTCTTCACCCTGAGTTACCCAACAGCGCAGCGTATCCTCACGGTGTTCTTCTTCGCCCATGCAAACACGCAGATCTAGCCAAATCTATATTTAGAGGAGAATAAAACTCTGGGTCGGACTGGGCTGCTGTTTTTCTGCACACAGAGAAAATCACATCACCACCTCTATGCTCACAGGGAAGGGTGAGCCCTGGTGCCAATGGGACTTCTGCGCTTTCAGAGTTGGTTTCTGTCATAGCCACCATCGTCCATGCCATCGTGGCTGAGACCACTGAGGGGTCAGCCAGAGAAGAGAGAGAGCTTTACCTTCACACTGCCTGTGTAAGCAGCACTGTGAGGGACCTGCTTTCCATCTCGTCCCGAGTGTGCCGCCCCGGCCGTGTGTGTGTGTGTGTGTGTGTGTGTGCCTGGAGACAAGAAAATAAACTCAGCTGAGGAACAGAAGAACTGTAGGAAGTGGAAGCAGACCTGTGACTACATGGCTATCCTTAGTGATTGCGATGCAGCACAAGTTTGCACTCTGTGAAAATGAAAAACTCAAATGTCGACTGAGAAATAACAATGAATCTGGTAGCATTTAGCTCGCAAACTAAACACATGGGCCTTAAAAGACCAAGAAAAAGGGCTTCAGGTTCTATTTCCCGACAATTCGCCTGCACTCTTCGCTTCGCTGGGTATGGAGTGTGTGGGAGTGTTCCTCGAGCTCACAGGTCCGCACATCTCCAGGGAACGAAAACAGGAATAAAACAACTGGAATGAATTACGTCATCTTAAATCACCATCTCATCTGGTCAGTCCGACAACCTCACACTAATCGGTCTTGAAGTTCTCAGAAACAACTGTGCGAGCGAAAGGGGACTATCCATGGAGAGCGTGGTCTGTTAGTTGGTCAGCGCGTTACTGTAGACAAAGCCGAGGACCTGTCCCGTATAATCTTAGACAAACACCAAGGGAGGCCTCGGAAGGCATTACTGAAATGTTCCATAAAGCCATGATTTATTGGACAGTTATGTTTTGCGTAGAGGTGGACTTGTCACTTTGTCTTGATTAAGTGTGTTTGCTTTGAAAGAGAAACCACATTTGTCTTGAGTTAATTTTAGATTTTCTGGAAGAAAAGAAATGAAAAATACCTACAAATGCAACCGCATGAAAAAATTAAAGCTCTACCCGGAGCTGTGAGCTTGGTAATTACGGGCCATAATCAGGGCTATTAGCTGTCTACCAGCAGCCCGATATTAACCAAAGGGTACAGAACCCTCCCTAAAACCACATCACACCGTTTACCTCTGCAAATGGGCACAGCGGTGTTTTTAATACGGCTCCTACCATAGACATCTGTGTAATCACACCACACCATGCTACACGCCACTACACGACAACAAGCCATGCAACACCATACCACGCCGTGCCACTCCTCAAGAGCAGTTCAGCTGAAGAGCGGGCTTCTCAGAGGAGAAAAACAGGGCCTTTGGAAACCAGAGACACTTAAACAAGTGCTTCCATTTTTCCATGCTGTATTGCAAAAGATTCCTCCATAATTTAGCACATCTGTGGGTCATCAAGGGGAAAGCCGTGTTTTTACTGTTTTTTTATTTCTTTCCTTCCCTTTTTTAAAAAAAAAAGTCTTCTTTTAGAGGTCTGATATTTACACCTACATGATAATTAGAGAAATAGTCATAACAGTGCGGGGAAAAAGCCCTGAGGGCCACGTAGGCCCGTAGCCACGGAAACCTTGCGCATATCTTCCGACAATCAAGCGCTCTCCAGTTACCTCCACCAAAGAAACCTCCACATTCCTTTCACGCCTCCCAATCACTTTGAGCGAAATGCAATTTGTCAAGGATTTGCAACAATAAGAAGTTACAATTACACAGGAGTGGTTGTGCTCAGCTATTATTCAAATAAAATGAGATAATCGCTCAACGCTGATGACACTGTAGGCTAGGGCACGGTTCATATATAACTGTAACTGGCCTGCATACCTATGTGTAACTTGGCATGGAGACGGTGCTTTTGGCCTGGAAAGACGTACCGCTGAAGGACAAAAAATTTGAAATAACCTCAAAGGCACTGAAAGCCATTTTGACAAATTGATGCTGTGGTAAACTGCATAACTTGTTTTAAAGACCCACATAAAAGTTTAACGGCTCTGCATGATCGGGCACAGAGATTGGTGACCCATGACCCGAGGCGGGGTCAGAAGGTGAAGTGCACCCTGGGAAATTATCACCTCACCCCCTAAGCAAGATGCCTTCCTTTAATGAGGCAAGGAGCTGTCACATTTAGACTCCTTTTCGGTGTATCATATTACAGTGTTAAAAAACAAACTGCCTCAGATAAAGGGTGCAGCACAGACCTCACAGGTGACAGGTAAACTGGCAACACTTCAGCTACAGTGCTGGGGCAAGGGCTATTAGTGCAACGACTCTTATACTTCATATTCACATATATTCATACATACACTCTTAAAATGAATTTGTGTTGTTTTTAACACATCTCTGTGTCCAGATGTAGGGACAACACAGTTTGTGTTGTTTCCAACACATTTGTTTTAAGAGTGTACATACATACATTCATACACATACATACCGCACATACATACATACATACATACATACATACATACATACATACATACATACATACAGTATGAATTCCACTGTAGTGGTTTCAAGAAGGAAGAGAAGGGGGAAATCCACATGCAAGATTTTTATAAAATATGTGCAAAAGCAAAAGCAGGCCAACATTCCTTGGTTTGGAGCGTCTACAGTAGGATGCAGTGTTTGGGATTTGCTAGAATTGCCACACATAAATCTCCAAATCTCTGTCTCCCTGCCTTTCTTTGCCTTTATGACTAGGGAATTTATGATGCTATCTAATTGCTGGGGTGTGGGGAGATAGCTATGGACGGAGATGACAGCACACTGAGCAAGGTGTGGCCACTGTTCTGCTGTTATGTAGAGTCCTGTAAAACAATGGTTACTGTTAATGGCCGCTCGTGGGTGGTCTCCCTCTCTCTCTCTCTCCCTCTCTCTCACTCTCCATCTCTCTCTCTCTCCATCTCTCTCTCTCTCTCTCTCTCTCTCTCTCTCAGCTGCCACACAGTCTGACACTCTAAGTGGAGTGTGAGGATGAGAATGTGTGTTGGGGGGGGGGGTAGTATGTGTGTGTGGGGTGGGGTGAGGTGGTGATAAGGTGTGTGTGTATGTTTGTTTGTGTTTGTGTGTGTGTGTGTGGTGATTTGTGATGCGGCCGTTATAAGGTGTGTGTGTGTGTGTGTGTATGTGTGTGTGTATGTGTTTGTTTGTGTGTGATGCAGTCATGATAAGTGCATGAGTGTGTGTGGTTGGATGGGTGGTGAGGCAGTGATTTTGTGTCTCTGTATGTGTGTGTGTGTTTGTGTATGTTTGGTGTGTGTGTGTGTGTGTGTGTGAGAGTGTGGGGATTAGGAAGTGCAAGTACAGGCTTCCCTGCAGCTGTGGAGAGGTCAACACACCCTCATCTGCCTCCTACAGCATGTGAGGGGATGTCAGTTTGTGTGTGTGTGTGTGTTTGTGTGTGTGTTTGTGTGGTGGGGGCTGTGATGAGGTCATGATAAGGTGTGTGGTTGTGTTTGAGTCTGTGTCTATGTTTGTGGGTGAACTGGGGTGGTTGTAGATCGCGCTCATATTTCCGGAGAATGTGGCGGATCCCGAGGTTTCAGAAGCGATGGGACTGTCATAATGTTGCAGCTGCTTTGGAAAGGTCAGTGTTGTCCCTAGGCCTGGGAATGTGATGCATGTCATCAAGACTAAGAGGACGACTCGACTTTTTTATGGTCCCTAGGCCTGGGACTGATAGATAGATAGATAGATAGATAGATAGATAGATAGATAGATAGATAGATACTTTTTTGATCCCCAGGGGAAATTCAAGACTGTGACGTGACTAAGAGGACTACTGGAAATGCAACGTATCAACTTCACTTTTGCTGAACCCAAAAGAAAAGGCCATGTTGTCCGCTAAAGCCCTAAATTGGGAATATAGGCCTATATATGGGCAATTCCACAGAAAATTGACTTTTTGTCACATCCATAACCAGTGAAATACCTTGGCATTTGTATGAGAATGATAACATTCATTTTTCGTGCATTTTTTGTCATGTACATTCTTCAGCCAAAAATAGCAAATGCTCAAATTTCATGTAATCATTCACATCATATACTGTATAAATCATATAATATAATAATATAAAACATTGTGAATATCCTCCTTTAATCAAGAGCTGTCCCTGGGCCATCAAACCGGAGTGGACTCCAGTGTTGCGCGGTCTGCCCGAAATTAAGCGGTCGCCCGCGGATGACCGCGGTTACCCGCGGTTATGAGTCATAAACAAAATATTTTAATGATATTCGGGTCATTTGCGGGCGGGTCAGTTAAAATTAATTAAATATATATTTTCTACAAATAGGCCTACTTAAAATATCACGAGAAGGCTAGTATCAATACAGTAAAGTCAACAGTAAAGAAGCTGAAGACGAGTTAAAATAATAAAGACACCCCTTCAGGAAAAGCGATATAGGCTATGGGAAATATTGGGAAAAGTTCTTAAAGAAGATGACAGTAGACCGTACAAGTTATGGTCTATGTAGGCCTACTTCTTGCGATTTCCATTTTAAAGTATGACAGCCAAAACAGGCAGCCTGCAGGAATAAATGTTATGGCACAGACTACACAGCCATATCTACCGGTATGTATAGGTTCGCGCAAGCATAAAAGTTACCTTAGTTCGTTGTGTTTGTGACTTTAAACAGTGGATGTGCTTTAGTAAAGCTTTGTGCTTCATTCAGCATTATAAACCAGTTCTTACGTTAACGTTTTGACCATCAATGTATCTGTCTTGCCTACCTTGCCTCACCATTTCTGTTTTCGAAAGAAAGATGTATGTCCATGGCCTTCAAATCTTATCCTAGTGTTCTAATGGTTGCGTGCGTGCTTGCGCTCTTAATCTCATTCTCTCTCCTGCGCAAACATTATGTCCTGCATGCCTACTGCGTGTAGTTCTACTGCATAAAGTTTCGCAAATAAATTAGTTTGTTTTACAGAAATGGCCTACTGTCACACTGCATGCAGCCTATAACCAAAAGCACACATTTTGTAAATAAGCGGGTCGGATCGCGGGTCGGGTATAATTTTGTCCTAATTAATATTCGCGGTCCGAGTTGCGGTCGGGTTGATTAAAATATCGGGCGACCGCGGGCCGCTTGTGACCAAACCCGCGCAACACTGGTGGACTCTGCTTCTCTTGTGATTGATTGATTGGATTGATTGTCTGCCACAGTTAGCGGCGCCCCTTTCACCTCCCTTTCTCCCTAGTTGAGTTGCATATAATCTGACTAAGACTAAATATGACTACATGTACTGTAAGAGAAAAGAAACAGAAAGGTCTCTGGACACCCATCCCTGATCACAGACTAAGGCGGGGACCACATTAGCCAGCGGCAGGTTTCCTATTGTTCTCTATGGTTCGGCAGCGGAACGGTGGCAACGCTGGCATAACGCTATGAACAACTTGGTTCAATTTTCAAAGCGCAACGAGCGCGTATTGAATTGACAAACCGTTTGTGTTGCTTAGGAACGAGATAAAACGTATTATGGTCTGAGCGTTGGGTTACGTTTACCGCTGCCGCTGGCTAATGTGATCCCCGCCTTAGTCTCTGGTCAGGGATGGGTGTCCAGAGACCTTTCCTCCTCTTACATGTAGTCATATTTAGTCTTAGTCAGATCGTATGCAACTCAGCTAGGGAATATGTGGACCACCTGCTCTAAGGTCATACGGTTGTTTCCCAGGCCATACATGTAGTGATAAAATCATGCACCTTATCAGTTTGTGTGTGTGTGTTTGTGTGTGTGTGTGTGTGTAGCCTATGTGTGCTGTAAATTGCCCTCAGGTTGAGTGATGCAAACGTGTGCTGTGTTTAGCAAATGTAATGCTATCTTTGAATCATGATGGAACAATACAGTTGAATTATTTTGAGGAACTCTCAGGGTAAGCACATTTAGTGCTTGGCAACTGAGAAAACATTGCCTCAACAGTTCGCTGTTTATCTTGTCTAATTTAGCTTCATAAGAGGAAAGGAGAGAGGTAGTAAGGAACGGCACTTCTGCTAGATGCCTTAACCCTTGTAAGGCGTTCATTTTTTGTTACTCGGCCAATTTTCCCAGGTCTGGTGGACCCACCACAGTATTAGGCTTTTAAATCAATACAGCCATAACAATTTATGTAAAAATAATTAACAGATGTTTACTTTAGCTCAATTACCAATGATGGTTCATATTTGCCATTTACCCTTGTGACATCACATGTAGCCTACGTGTGCAGACATTGAAAATAATTATTTTTTATGTTCTTCACAGAAAATGAGCCAAGGCCAATCAGTTTGAGTTAGAAGAAATAATTTATAGCATATTTTTTCTTTTAGCAAACATTGACAACGGGTCCCACAAACCTGAACAACTTACAAGGGTTAAGAGCATAAACTCTGCATCTAAACCTCATTGTTTTTGTATGTTGTATACACAAATCACTGTGGAGATTATTTCCATAGCAACCCATGGAACTGGACCCTTCATTTGAGACAGAGTTGAGGCTCTTAATGAGTGTGAGAACTCGACTCTGCGAGCCAACGCACATAAACTACGCTCGCACTGTGTCAATACCTCCGTGCTCCACACAATGTGAAAGCATTAGGTTAGCACACCCCGACAAGCCATTAAATCTGCTGCAAGAAATATGGTTTGGTATATTTTAGTTAGCTTGGCATTCTGACAGCGATCACAAAAATAGATGTACCAAAATCTCTGGTACTTCCCTGCTACTCTGTCATCAGGGAAGTTTCGGCATTACAGTATCCAGCTACATTAACCAATGCGAGAAATGTTTTAAGAGGCAGGTATATGTATATAAGTATAAGTATATATATACTCTTTTGATCCCGTGAGGGAAATTTGGTCTCTGCATTTATCCCAATCCTTGAATTAGTGAAATACACACAGCACACAGTGAGGTGAAGCACACACTAATCCCGGCGCAGTGAGCTGCCTTCATCAACAGCAGCGCTCGGGGAGCAGTGAGGGGTTAGGTGCCTTGCTCAAGGGCACTTCAGTCGTGCCTACTGGTCAGGGTTCGAACCTGCAACCCTCTGGCTACAGGTCTGAAGTGCTAACCAGTAGGCCACGGCTACCCATGTGTTGCCAATTCTTTTTCTCTTTCTTTCCACAACTTTTCAGGCTACTGCATGCTATCCCAGCTCCTTAGCCACTACACTACCACCATCCCTGAGCATCTTAAGTTCAAGGGCTCAATGTCTCACAGCATTAACTCAACATGAAATCTTGTGGGTGGGGGAATGAATGTGACTCTTTCTTGATGTTTACAGCGCAAATTACGTCAAAGAACCACTTCCAGAAACACAGCTGATGACTAACGGGAGAAAGGGCAATCCTTACTCACACGGGCCTGTGAAAATACCGCGGATCCAATCAACAGACCTCAGACATCACCAACAGCTGCCTTCTTTGACATCCTTCTTCTCATGTAGACCATGTAATGGATAGATGGGACAGAGTCTGTAGTAGAGGATCAACACTTAGGGGCTTGACACCCAAAACACATTAACTCACCACCACATCTTGCACAACTCCTTTCCTGTTTACATGACAGCACAACATTGCGCCCAGCCAACCCTGAGTCACATAGAGGTAGACCCACCACACTTAGACCCACCACCACACACTGGAGAACTCTGGGAAGTGTGAGAGACTCAGCTTGCTTGTTCTATGAGTTCTAATGCCCCGTTCTATTTGTCTTTTCAAGACGTTTTCCGAGCTGTTTTCTGTTCAAACTTGCAAAGGAAACGCCCAGGGAACGCCCTCTGAAGTTCAAACACGACTCGTCAACTTGGTCGAACCCAGAGTACTACGAGTTTGAATTTCCAAGATGGCTGCGCCCATTAACAGTAAATGTGAGCCTTATATGCTCTGCTTATTACCAGTTTTGTTGGATTTGTGTCACATTAAATCAATCGTAGAAACAACAGTGTCCAACCTCTGTCGCTAGGATGCTATGACGTTTGTTTGGGTAAAACACTGTGTAATGCTTTGTTACAAATTGGCTAGTAACAACTGCTAACAATAGCCAAATGCTAACACACAGTAGGATCTGGTTGACAAACAGAACGCAAACAGCTCGTATGACATGACATCACAGATGAGCTCCGAGTTCGCTAAAAGACTAATCAAACGGGGCATAACACTTAAAGGTGCCATGTGTAATGCCCGCCAAAAAATCAATTCATACTCCACATTCCATAAAAGATGGGGGCAGTATACCTCCAGAAAGTGAGTTGGTCTACCCTAGAGTAACAACCGAGACATTTTTGCAGTTTGGCTAGCGGTTATGTTGCCCGCATACCGCCTCCCATGGCCGAAACTGGTATTATGACACCTGTCGGGCTGTGGCTAGTAATTTAGCATGCTAATTCAGGTTGATATCTCTGCAGCACTATACCTTGTCATTTTTTTAATGACATCATCGCCCTTATTTCTTCTCATTCTTTTGATGCGTGTAGCTCATTTTTTGGATATTTTTACCTCAATTCTTACACATGGCACCTTTAACACTTAAGCTGGTACCATCACACCGGTGTGACGGGAATGTTGGAAATTGAACGCTTTAAAGAATATCTGGGTTCATCTGGGAATATGGAATTTTAGAATCTTACATTGTTCCGGAACAGAATCTTCCGTTCTCTGAAGGGTTAAGTCATCTGTAAGGCGGGGATCACATCAGCCAGCGGCAAGCGGCATCGGCAAACGTAAAGCAATGCTCAGACCATAATAAGTTTTATCTCGTAGCAACACGGTCAATGTCAATCAGATACGGTCGCGTTGCGCTTTGAAAGTTGAACCAAGTTCAACGCTCAGCTTGTTCAATGCTAGCGTTATGCCAGCGTTGCCACCGTTCCGCTGCTAAACCATAGAGAATAGGAAACCTGCCGCTTGCCGCTGGCTAATGTGATCCCCCCCTAAGGCTATATTATGTGAGTTTTAATGCTTGAGTGTTCTAATGTACGAGTCCTAACACTTGAGTGCTATAGCATGTGAGTGGTAACGCTTGAGTGTTCTAGCGTGTGAGTTCTAACAGTTGAGTGTTCTAGTGTATGAGTTCTAACACTTGAGTGCTATAGTGTGTGAGTTCTAACTCTTGGCTGTTCTAGAGTGTGAGTTCAAACGCTTGAGTGTTCTAGCCCATGAGTTCTATCTCTTGGACTTGCTGCTGACCTGCTTATACTCAGTCCCTCCTCTGGCATCTCAGTCACAAAAGGCTAGATGCTGTCTGTAACCAGATATACAGCACACACTCAGTCAAAAGCGAAACCATCAGAAGGAACTAAAAAATGGGGTTTGAGCAAATAAGGTCAATCCTGGGGTAGACTTGACCATTTTGTTTTCACAACACGTGCGCTGGCTCCAAAAAACACTTCCTACGCAGACTGCACCGCTGGCCCCACTCGTGCCAACATGGCTGACCGATGTGTTCCACAGTCGTTGGCTTGTGACTGCACGGCTCCCATTCCTCTTCCCTCTCCGACCCCAGCCCCAGCTCTCTTCCCCCTGCTGTGCAGCCCCTCATCCTGGGCTGTGGGGCTGGATGTCTGTGGGGAGAGGGAAACCCATAAGAGCACGCGGGGGGAAAAAAAGAAACAAGCGCTCGAGGTCGAGGAGTGGGGGCTGGGTGGGGGCAGAGGGGATTGCGATGGTGGCATTGGTGGTCGTGGTGATGTGTATGTGTGGGGGGGTTTTGGGATTTTTGAGGTGGGAGGGGGGGGCGGAGGGGGGTACCCCTAATTGTACTGTAAACACAGCTGTTGTTCTGGATGGAGAAAGTGAGGCAGTGTCCTGGATCCACATGTTCCTGGCTGCGCAGAACAGCTGGTGGATGTTTGGTGTGTGTGTGTGTGTGTGTGTGTGTTTGTGTATAATGGTGGTGTAGTTATATGTTGGATTGTTTGGGGGTGATGGTGATGGCATGATGCTTACGGGCGAGTGCTTCAACATGGCTCAGCGTAGAACTGAGATAGTATTTCAATTGATGAGTAAAAGTATACATTATGCTCAATGTTAAAGTATCCATAACATACTATGTAAGCAATGTGCCAAGGGCTCTGAAAGAAAAAGTTAAATGTTGTACACATCTTTATATACAATAAATGCATATAAAATATAAAACACCTACATATGATATATTCTAGTGTATTCTAAAACATGACATTCAACATGATTGGTTATTTCACTGATGAAGCCGTGCACACCTTTAAGTGATTTTCTAAAACCTGAATGTCAACACAAGCCTGATGATTTCACTCCATGTGGAGTCTCCAACTCACTCCTGCTCACATGCGAAGCCAATGAGCTGGCAGACACACACACACACACACACACACACACAAATTACTGCTTTAAAAACCTGAGTCATTTACATGTGCCATTAAAAAACGTTAACGGGCCTGAAGTCAGCTTAACCCTCTGTTGTAAGAGGTATATCTATGTACTGTGGGTATGATTATGAGTGTATAAGCCCGTTGTAACTACAACTAGTGAATTCAAACCTTAAAGAACCTTCAGAGGCTGTATTTAGAACACATTGTGTGTCCTATAAAATGGCCTATTCCCAGCTGAGGACCCATTCAGCATCCACACTGCTCTTTTTATACGGTAAATTAAAAGAAATCTCTGCCAGCTTTCCATCTCCCATTAAACATGTTTTCTTCTCAGTCAGACCTCCGTTGTCAGGCTGCTCTGCCACACAGGGAGACAGAAAACAGCCATTTTATCTTCAGCAGTCATTTCAACTCACTCCTCACTTCAATCTACCACTTATGCTAAGCTAATCAGTTCAGCTATCTACAGCTCTGTTCTAAAAATGCTTGAAGATTCCTGTTAGCCTTCCGAACCCTAGAGCCACTCTGGAAGAGGTCATATACCCCATGTCCATAATGGACACATAGATGGGTACCTCTGAAGCCTTTTCAGATGTTTTAATTCGGCAGATATTTTTGTCAGAGGCAATTTATAAAACATTTTCGGAAACAAAAGAATATTAACAGGAAATAAAAGCCTAATGCACACAATCACCGTTCTGGAGCAAGGCTGCATAGCCTCCATATGCACACACAGAAGAGTACAGGTGAGTGACCGGCTCGTAGACAGGCTCTGACTGACGGTCAGCCTGACGCGTGTATAGACCATCTGTGTTTACACAAAACCCAGCATATTTCCTCAAATGTTACGGACCCAGCTTGCACCGTGGAACAACAGACCCACTGTGAGGTCTAGCAGCCACAGTGCCCGGATTACGCCACAGGCAGCCGCTGTCTGTGCCCCTGTGCCAAGGGTCATGACCCCCACCCAGCCCTGTGTGGCAGCAGCGGCAGGTGCCCGGGGAGGGTGGCAGAGGTCCTGCCCCCTGGTGGTGACATGGGTCACCCTGGGGCAGAGCCAGGGGAGGTGGTGGACTGAAGCAGTCTAGCATGACATTGTTGGAATACCCCTGGACTCCGGCTCATGTGCCCTCTGATTATATGTGTGTGTGTGTGTGTTACATATTCCAATTAAATGTTGAAATCTTTCTCTCTGAAATCTCTCTGAAATCCTTTCAGCGTTTGGCTTGGTGCTGTTTTCAGTTGAAGCAGTTGTTCCATTTAACATCCCCTGCTGATGACTTTTTTTTCTGAACCCCACTATTTCCAAACTTTCTTTTCAGTTTGTGTAAGTGGGCCGGTGTGGGGGTGAAACAATGTGTGTGTGTGTGCACATATGGCTACCCTAGGTATAATAGTGGACTTTTTGAGAAGTTTAGGGTGTTGTGTGTATGTTGAAAAACATTTGACTGACATTCTGTTGTTTATGAGTTTTTGGCCTGTTAGCCTAAAGGCATAGGAGTTCTTAGAGGCACAGGGCATTCCTGCTTAAATTAAAACAAGGGCTTATTGGTTAAGGTTTGTTTTAAAATCATCTAAAAGTTTAAACAACACGGAATGGAAACATCATGACTGTATAACAACAGTTCTTTGACCATATTTGTCAATAAATCAACTAAATCTGGGGTAGATTCACATTCCAACAGACCTCATTTGCGGAAAAAGAATCCCTGAGATTAAGTACCTTAAGCGAGACAGAATGGCCATACACCGTATGAACCCAATCTAATCTGCAGCCAGGTGAAGGTGAAGTAGTTGTTAACCTGAAAAAGAGATGACTAAAATTCGGCTGTGTAATAAACTCCATTAAGTGCATTTCAGGACTACCTCGCCAGCGCACACCAGTGGTTCGAAATGGGTCGTTGATGTAGACAAAAGTGATGTTGTTTATAAATCTGTCTGATAAAGCGTGCTGTGAAATCACTAATGGACCGAGAGAGAGAAAGAGACAAAACAGATGCGGTCAATGTATCATGCCCGCGTCCATCACCCTATCTAACACATCGAGATGTATGCCAAACTAAGAGATTTTAAAATCATTAGCGTTGTTCTCACACTTTTTGTTGGAAATGGCCTGATAAGCACGATGAAAGCCAGTGGATGGAAGGACCGTATGGTCATTTGTTGAGACTTTGCAGCTCGGGTACCGTAGGGAGGGGGAGAGGCGCACCGAGAGGGGCGGGAGGCGATGAGCGAGAGAGTTTGAAGGGGTCGTGCAAAGGAGGGACGCCCGAATCAGTGTTGAGGTCTCGTGAAGTACTATGCTCCGTCTCCTCAACTACGTACAGGCTGCACCATCGCCGTTCATTTCATATCAACTACCAAAAGGGTTAAAAGTCTTCTTTGGATGTATCGAGGAGCACAACGCTCCTTTTCAAGCAACAGGGAGTGGATATTTAGTTCATGAAGAAAATCCCTGCGTTTAACAAACAGCTGCAACGAAAATCAGCGTCTCAAGAGTCAGATCCAAAAACGTGGAGAAACTATGGATCGGTAGTATGAACTCAACCGACTCAGGAAGAGAGACGCGGTCTATCACTCCGACCTCGTTTCGGCGCTTTTTCTGTGGAATAAAAGTACACTGACACCAAGGAATCTACACCTTACCTACTACCATAATTCTATCAGTTTCCCTGTACCGCTGCTAGGGATGGCCGGGCCAGCTCCGTTTCCTCTGATTTTGGTGTTGACTTTGTTTGGAGATGTTTGGAGTGCGTCCTATCCTCAACGCTACAATCTTTACGCGAATTCCCAGTCACAGACGCAGACCCCGAACGGGGCTCGAGCAGCCAGCCGACACAGGTAAGCTGAACTCACGCCCTCCTCCGTACAGTACGCGCTCCCCAACAGATGTGCACTAAGATATGTATCAGGCATCTTTATGGATGTGTCGTTTAATTCATATGAAAACTCAATAAGGGTTCGAATCAGGTTAAACGCGTATACCCCAAAGCTTCTCTTATGATGTTATTATATTTTTTATAAGTCTATTTCTCAAAGCTTCTTTTGTTATGGCTTTAGACCCACTGCGAAGTTATGACATTTTGCGCAAGGGCAGTTATTTTTGTTTACTTTGATGAAGTATGTTTGTCATGTCAAACGATCTATAAGAAAAGTTTCATTGGATCACAGCAGATGTGACCTGTCAAAGTCAGTGTCAGTGCAACCTGTCAGCTGAATACATAAGGTCTGTATGATAACTAAATGTTTGTCAGACAGATGTACTGTCCCCTCTATCTATCTATCTATCTATCTATCTATCTATCTATCTATCTATCTATCTATCTATCTATCTGTCTATCTATCTACCTGCCTGCCTCTGTCCCATGCTCTGACACATACACACACACACTTGCAATCTCTCACACACATATTTAGGGCCCAACCGCTTGATATCCGCAGAACATGCAGACTTACACGTAGGTCTGAAAGCAGCTACAGTCTGAAACAGGCTGACATGTAAGCCTCCCCCCTACACACACACACACACACACACACACACACACACACACAGTGTTAAGGGCGTGTGTGTAGCATTGGCAGGGGAAGCGGGGCGTGCCGGCGGAGGAACTCCCAGCTGTGACGAGTAGTGTGGGGTTTCCCCGTCATCCGAGCTGATGCAACTCCACAGTGTGTCGGGCCTGGATGTTGATTCTCGGGCCCGTTGGGTTTGACGAGCCAGGGCTGTGGCCAGAAATGGGGGCCAGGGGAGACAGAACCGAGGTCCGGGAGTGGA
>NW_027468680.1:6107940-6147940 GCF_046254945.1 Alosa pseudoharengus
CTTCTGGAGTCATACTGACCCAGAGGGTTGCTCAACCGATTTGGTTTCACTTCCTCTTCCATGGTGGCGATATAGCATTAGACCTCGACGTGCTCTCCAAGTGATCTTCTAGTTATATGTGGGACTGGTCAGAAACAGATGTAGCTCACCTCAGTTGCATATATGCTCTCAGTCCTTCACCACCTATGGGTGGTGAATGTCAGTCATTAATGGAGCGGAGATTGCATTGAATTTATCTGAATAAAAGGTCTGGCTAAGCTTGCTATAGTAAATGGCTGCTAGTATACAGTAAGCACCATATGTGTGGATGTGGAGCTGTGTGTGTGTGTGTGTGTGTGTGTGTGTGTGTCTATGTATGTGAGAGAGAGAGAGAGAGAGAGAGCCCATATGTTGTGATGTGCCACAGCCAGATGAGAGCACAGTGTGTGTGTGTGTGTGTGTGTGTGTGTGTGTGTGTGTGGCTCCGTGTTTGTTGTCAGGGTGTGATGTCCAGCCTCTACTCTATGCCAGCAGGCCCCTGTGCTGCCCAGGGGCTTGTGTGATAGCAATTCCCACGCGTGTCTCTCTTACAGCACATGGGAGTGTGTGTGTGTGTGTGTGTGTGTGTGTGTGTGTGCAGTTCCCACGCGTGTCTCTCTCACCGCACATGGAAACATCAAGCCACTCCCCAGCCTGTGTGACATCTGCTCCAGTGATAGCAAAAATAATAACACTGGGGCTTATCAGGGAAAATCAGCATGTGAAATAAAATTGGACACACACACACACACACACACACATACACACACTCACACACACACACACACACACACACACACACACACACACACACACACTCTCTCACACACACCAGGCATATCCAAATATTGTGATGACCAGACTGGACCAAAGAGATCAGCAGACAGCTGTTGGTGGTATTCTTCTGTGTGTGTGTGTGTGTGTGTGTGTGTTTTCATGACTTGGTTCTTTGTGTTTCTATTGTCAGAGCTATGTTGTCAGAAGATTCATGTAGAAAGTGTTTCTGTGTTATTTTAACCAATCAGAGACTCCGAGGTAGGTAGCTTTTAGAAAATGACATCATAATGCACAACAGCTGAAGAGTTTACTCTGGGACATCAACAAATCAGGCCCTGAGCCAATCATCATCAGTTTCGGGCTCGTCTCCATGGACACATGAGGCTCAGGGGTCTTTGGGAAGAGCCAACAGCATCAGTGTGTGACTGACAGGCGAGAGAGCCGTTATTGTTGACGTCTTTTAGCTTGAATTGGCCCTGTGTCCCACCATGACATCAGCCGAACAGTAAAGACCACGCCTGTCTTTAAAACAGTGACCACCTGCTAGGGAGTCTCCATTGTCTGAAGCGGTTGACATTTATCTGTGTTTTTACCCATGTAACCCAGTGGACGACAGTTAATTATAAGGGCAGGGAGAGGCTATAAGCCCAACTGATGCTTAGTTTGGATTGGAGATCCCGGCTGTAAACTGAAATGGTAATTGAAGGGAAAACGCCCGGTCTGATGGCTTCACTTTAGTCTGTTCCTGCCCCAAGAGCATTGTTGAACTGATGGAAGCACTTTCAGACAAGTTTGCTATAAAACGCCAGTATCTAATTTAAGGTCTATGTGTTTAACTGCTTTTCCCAGAAGGGTTGCTATTTTGGAATAGAGAACTATTGGCAAACGCTTAAAAATGAAAAGCTAAATGCCGGTTTTAAGGTACTTTAACTAATTGTTGTTTGATGTCACAGTGACCACACAGACTGCTTGCATAGCGCCTTTCTAAAGCACCTCGATTTGAAACTATCCCATAAAACTTCATAATGGTAATGACTTCTTTGATGTGTTGATGCCACCATTATGCCCTTCTCAGGTAATTGGACTAGTCTTAGAAATACACTAAGTACTAATTAAACCTTTTGCATTGTTAAATATGTTGATTTGGAGCTTGCTTAGGCTACAGCTAAACCACTACTGAATTGACAGATCAGGATAATAGCCATAATATATCTCTGCTGCACGGAAATCGGTCATTTTAAGCCTAGCAGCGTCAGCGTCAGCCTCTGCGTGCTATGTTACCGTCCGGAAAGCCCTGGTTACCATGATGTGCAAACAGAGACGCTGAGACAGTATAGCTATTGTGCACCTCGGCTGGGCTCCGTTTGTGTTTATGGACTGAGAAGCAGTGGATTTGTGTGTGTGTGTGTGTGTGTGTGTGTGTGTGCTGGCAAGATTCCCAATGACCCCTATAGTCCGTTGTCTTGGCCGCTGACTCACCGGCACAGCGGTGGACATGTGGTCGTCCCATTTACTCAAACAAAGCCGGGCCATTGAAATGGACTGGTCACCACAGTGATGGCACTCCCAGCGGAGAAAGCAACAGCGGCCGCGTGCGTGACCACTTCCTGTCTCTCGCATCAGAGGGAAGGTCAGGGGTTGGCGTCTGCGGCTAACCAGTGAGGTCAGCTCAAGGTGACGGAGTTATTTTTGAGTCTGGACAGAAGGACAGTCGGACGAATGGAGAAACATTCTCCCCCTTTCTCTCCATCTCTTTCTCTCTCCATCTCTCTCTCTCTCCATCTCTTTCTCTCTCCATCTCTCTTTCTCTCCATTTCTCTCTTTCTCTCTCTTTCCAACTCTTTCTCTCTTTCTATCTCTCTCCATCTCTTTCTCTCTCCATCTCTCTCTCTTTCTCTCCCTTTCTCTCTCTCTCTCCATTTCTCTTTCTCTCCAGCTCTCTCTTTCCAACTCTTTCTCTCTTTCTATCACTCTCTCCATCTCTTTCTCTCTCTCTCTCTCTCTCTCTTTCTCTCTCTCTCTCTCCCTTTCTCTCTGAGTCAGTAGAGGTCAACCCTCATGAGGCCCAGTCTGTAATTTAGAAATGTCGAGTCGGCGAACTGACCATCCTCGCTGACCCTGACGAGCTAAATCATTCCCACTGGGAAACCCGGAGCAGAGAGCCAGGTCACTGTGAGAGACTTCTGAATGAGAGACTCACGTCGGCCAGTGAGCAGCGAGGTTTCGCAGTGCTGGACTCTTCACCAGACACTGCAGCCAGGCCTCTCCCAACCGCATGATACACTGCTGTCATTGTGGCATAGACAGGCAGCATACAAAGTGACTCATGTAAAGGACTGTTCACACGACAGCAAAAAGTACCAAAAGTATCACAGCCAATATAAATGACAACGTCCACTCCACACATAACGATATGAAGAACGTTGGGGATCACTTTCAGAGCAATTTTAAGAATGATAAAAAGCTGACAGCCAATCAGAATCCATCGCATTTTAGACATCACATTCATGATGTCTAAAATGACACTTAAAGGTAAGAGTATCATACATTAATGTTATTTAGAATCAGCCAATCAATTACAATCAAGGCCTCCCCATTACATCCTTACATGTATCAATCCAGCAGACAATTTTACCCAGAGTGACTTACAGAATGAAAACATTTAAGCTAGAGTGCAAAGAAGGACCTTAGGTAGGAAATACTACTGCATCTGTCAACACTATTATGAGAGGATAAGAGAGCCGACATCATAGGTACAAGTTTCAGTACAATTCAAAGTGTGGCAGGAGGAGAATGTGGTATAAGAAGGAGGAGATAGAGGAGAGGAGAGAGGAGGTGATAGAGCGAAGGAGAGAGAGGAGGTGATAGAGGAGGAGAGAGTGGAGGAGAGAGTGGAGGAAAGAGAGTGGAGGAGAGAGCGGAGGAAAGAGAGTGGAGGAGAGAGAGCGGAGGAGAGAGAGGAGGAGAGAGAGCAGAGTGCATGGGAAGTGTACGTCGGTGGTGGAGGTCTAGTGGTCAGGGGCCTGTGCCTCCAAACGGAACTCCAGAGGGATGTGAGGTCAATCCTCGGAGCTACCACTGTTTCACCACACAAGCTGGAAAGCCCTACAGCAGGGAGCTGCAGTAGATAACCATGCTGTGTGTAGCAGACGTGACAGAGGCGGCGTTGTCAGAGAAGGTTAGCTGGTCATCAATCATGACCCCTACAGTACGTTTCTTGCAACCTCGGTAGGAGCAGGAGGGAAGGAGGGAGTCCATTTTGATGGTGATGTTGTGATGTTGTGCTGTTGTGATGTTGTGATGTTGTGCTGTATGGTTTGTTTGGCTGGGAAGACCAGCAGTTCGGTCTGGGGAGGTGTAGCTGGATGTGAGGTCTGGGGAGGTGTAGCTGGATGTGAGGTCTGGGGAGGTGTAGCTGGATGTGAGGTCTGGGGAGGTGTAGCTGGATGTGAGGTCTGGGGAGGTGTAGCTGGATGTGAGGTCTGGGGAGGTGTAGTTGGATGTGAGGTCTGGGGAGGTTTAGTTGGATGTGAGGTCTGGGGAGGTGTAGCTGGATGTGAGGTCTGGGGAGGTGTAGTTGGATGTGAGGTCTGGGGAGGTGTAGTTGGATGTGAGGTCTGGGGAGGTGTAGCTGGATGTGAGGTCAATCCTCGGAGCTGCCACTGGAGTGGCCCTGGCACTGCGTCTGGGGGATTTCCCTGAAAAGAGCAAAAGTCCCTGCTGAATGACAAACAATGTGATAAGTATGTAAAAGCGAACTTAGGCTCTTCTGAGGTTCTCATCTGGAATCCCAGTGCTGTGAGAAGTAGTGTGGCATTGCCAGTGTGGTTCTGAAAGGGAAGCCTGTTCTGTGTTGTTCTGTGTTCTGCGGAGGGCACAGAGCACAGGGTTCTGTTGTTGTTTTCCCACTAATAAAACGCGGCAGCAAGTCACTGAGAGAGCTGAGAAGAAAGGAGGTGTGGATGAATTCCTGACGCGTGAGCTCACCCAGAAGCCCATGCCTCAGACCACTCCGCTCCACTCCACTCCCCCCCCCCCCCCTCAGCTTCTGGCCAGGGCCTGGGTGACGTTAGAGGCACTAACGCCTGGAACTGTTTGGGAAGGGTGAGAGCCCCCCCCCCCAACACACACACACACACACACACATGGGACACCCACTTCTCACTGTCCACTCCCTCAAAACCTGTTTTTGTTTGAGTAGCTTCTTAGCATATGTGCTAACCGCCCATAGGCCTCTTACATTAGGTAAACCTATCAGCATTAATCATTCTCCTTAGACATGGCAATGTTAACAGTAAGGGTCAGCTGTCATGTCTCAGATTGTCAGGGGCAGGGTGGGGAAGGAGTTTTCTATCATCTCCTCCTGGTCAGTAGTTCAAGGTCACACACACATACTGTACACACACCAGACACACACACACACACACACATACACACACCACACACACACACACAAGCCAGTGTCGGCCATTGTTCCTGCAGAAGTGATTAATTAATCCTCCTCACTTTAAAATTCAGGAGGAAAGAGATTCAGTGCAGAAAAGATGAGGGAGAGAGAGAGAAAGAGAGGGAGAGAGAGAGAGAGAAAAAAAAGACACAGAGAGAGAAAGACAGAGAGAGAGAAGACAGAGAGGAACAGAGGAAGACAGAGTGAGAGAGAAATACAGAGAGAAAAGACACAGAGAGGGACAGAGACAGAGAGAGAGAGAGAAATACAGAGAGAGAAAATACACAGAGGGACAGAGACAGAGAGAGAGAGAAATACAGAGAGAGAAAATACACAGAGAGGGACAGAGACAGAGAGAGAGAGAGAAGACAGAGATGGACAAAGCGAGAGAGAAAGACGGAGAGAGAGTTGACTTCCTTGGAAACCATCTGAGGTTTTGCTTTCTTCATGCTACATTGTGCGTCTGCAGCTGTTTGTAATGCTTGGGTTGAGTGACTCTACTGCAGACTTCACCCATCATACACACAGTGTGGTTTGTTTATGACAACACACAGTGTGGTGGTGGTGACAACGACGCCATATGGATGCATAATGGTTGGCTATTGATCCCTGATGCTTGAACAATGCATAGTGAACAATTTGTACTGCATCACATGCAGACATTTAGAGAAACCCAAGAAGCTTCATGGTTAAAAACTCACCCTGTTGCCACAAGTTCAAAAACGTAAAACATAAAGAGGCTCTTCATGGTGCAGACTCAATCATGTTACACACCAGAGATTGGTTTCAGCCCTAAAAGGCTGGCTCATAATGAGGTGATGACGGCTGGATGGCTTCGGCCTGGACCCAGGCCAGGGTGTCACGTTAGTGGCTAGGAGGTTAGCGGACAGGGTGGCTTTTGGTTCCACATGCACGGAGACCAGAGATACCCTCCCCACGCCTTTCTCCTTCCTCCCAGATCAAAGCCACTCGGGCACAGGCCTTGTATTGTTAGCCTGAGGCGTGACGCGCAACAGAAACACGCGTGATACATTACTTCAGGAATCTCATTCAGAGATAAGGGGAACAATCACCTCTCACACAAAATGCCTCCGGCTCAACTGCATTTCTGTCCAAATGCCAGATTTAGTGAAAATGTTTGAAGTGATATAACATCTATTTCAATACTGATCTTTGATATTTATATCATATGTTCTGATTATAGATTACCCCTAGATTATATTACCCCTATATGCTAGTAGCAATCATGGATACATGACCAATTTCTGTAGCATGTACAGAAATGTAGCATGCAGTTTGCACCCTTATGAACTCCGCAGGCAACAAGTGTCGTTAAAAACAAAGTGTTGTCGACAGATGTCGCGAACCTTTCATAGTCCACCGCCAGTGACAACTTACTTCAAAAAGAACGTCATAGTTTCTATAACAACTTGGAAATTAACGTTAAGGTTGTAATTCCAAAGACCATTGAGTTGTGAAAAGGAAGGGATCACTGGAGCACACAGATGTTGTTTATTGCTTATTTTAGTTATTTATTTATTTATGAACGGTGCAGAAAAGACTAATGTTTCAATGTTGGTTACATCTTCATCAGAGTCCATGAAGATGTATAAGATAAGATCTTATGTTGTGTCTCACCTTTAGCACACGCTATTCCTAAAAATCCCCAACTACCTTTCAATCCTGTCAATGTGTGCAATGACAGTGAGATGTAGACTGTATCTCAGAGTCATGGCTTCATTAAAACAGCTGTTTTCTAGATCGTTTTCACCTGATTTGTGATTGCTTCAGATCGGAACTACTCAGGCTAAACTCAGGCCCCCTAAGAGTTGGAGCAGAGCTTTAATTTGCCCAGATGTTTTGGGAAGAGGTGAGAACAGGAAAGATAAAACTTTGGCCAGGCAGACACAGGAAGTCAGGGTTCAGGGGTCAGACAGAAACATGCTGATTGGGCGACGAGTTCCGATCTGAAATCCAACTCATGTTGGATGGGTCTGAAAGCCAGACATCCTTTTTTTCCCACAATTCAGCCCCTGCCCCCCCTCATTTCCCCCATATCCTTTTATGAAAACTGTACAGCACATTAATTTGGGATAATTACTGTCTTGGGAGAAGAAAGCCAGGCCCCGGCACAGCCTGTAATGCTGATGGGACATTACAGTTTTAGCAGAAGGGGCCAAACAAAAGGATCACTATTCCTCCCATCAGCTGCTGCACGTAAGGGCGCCATCCTCCACATGATTGACAGGAGAGTAGACAAAGTCACGATTGAGCTCCCCATGTCCGTTTATATATGTGTGTGTGTGTGTGTGTGTGTGTGTGTGTGTGTGTGTGTGTGTGTGTGTCTGTCTATCTGTCTGTGTGTGTGTGCTTCACATGAGAAAGTAGAAACAAGGATGATGGCGATGATGTATCTGCCAGCAGGCGTATTCACAGACTTTGATATATTGTGCTGCTCTTCTTTACAAAACAGTTTCTCTGCTTTTCCTGTACCAGAACATTCAGAATAAAATGTTATGGTAGAAGCCTTTGAGTGTAACCAGCTTGGTATCACTGTAGTCTATTGCTAGAAATATTCTGCTTGCTGTGTTTCCAATGTGAATAATCCATTATTGACATAAAAGTTGAAAGAGGACTCAAAGTTATCACTTTCTTCTTACAGAAATCTTTTTTAGGTATGACTGAACTTTCCAAAGACTGGTGTAAGATTTCCTGAAGATCATTTGGATGACATTCAATGATTTTCTGACGTCTATCTCTTCAGGAAATTGATGTCCTACAGGTGCTTATAATAGAAAAATCCTGTTTTGTACAGCAGAGTATTTATCTTACACTTGTAGTCGTTTTGATGCTACAGAGCCATGTGCATTGAAGAAAAAGACATCTGTCTCTCCCACACATTGTCCTGGCTGGGCTATTCTGTGGTCAAGGCACGAAACCCTGCAAAAATGAAACAACTGGTTTTACAGCATAATCTCACCACATCTATGTAACCAGGGGAAAAACACCAGTTAGCAAGCTAGCTACCTTTATGAATGCCAGCTGTGTGGTGGTTGGTCTTTGCCAGCCAAATCTACCATATTGTCTGTTAGCTAGCTATGGGAGCGTACCTATGTTCCCCGGGTGCTATGTTCCCTGGGTCCCATGTTCCCCGCTTTGTATGGAAACATAGGACCCTTTTTTAAAGACCCTAACCATAACCCTAACCCAGAGCGGGGAACATAGGACCTGGGGAACATAGGGATGATCGCAGTTAATAGCTACCTTGTTTTAGAGGAAAACTCTGAAGTTGACTTGTTACACAGTACCGTGTGACAGTTGCTACGCTGTACGACTCTGTGGTCACAAGACGCGGACTGAGAGCAATTTTTAGACCACAGTTTGAAAGTGAAGGTCCTCAGTAAAAACATGGTGCATGGGCAAAAAGCTGACTTGCTTTTTATCCTTAGCTGTGAAGTTAAAGTTGCGATTAGTCACTGTCAGAGCACTGTACCGAACAGATGTTTGGTGTTGTGTTATTATTTTTTTCCAGGACAAGCCTGTGGTCATCTCAAAGATGTGCTGGACTGGAGCCAGCCCTGTGTTTGCTCAGTGCTGAAGCCCTTAAAGCTAACACTTCTTTGTTCTCGAAACAGACCTGCACTGGGCTGCGCTGTGACTTGTGTCTTTGTTGTTGTTTTTTTTTGCAGATATTGGCCGTGGGACAATCTGGCACATCTCACGTCCAGCTTTAAATCAAACTAGATACAGAACATAATGTTAACCTCCTGCTACATGTTCTCTCCCAGTACAGCATGCAGATAGATTTAAGCACAATGCACAGATTTAGGTTGAGTACAGTAGGCTACACGCAAACATATACTCTAGACCCTAAACATTTGTGTTGTAATTTAAGCATTGAGGACTGTGCATAGCCAACCATGTTTAAAAAAAACTAGACTATGGCATTTTTGAGTAAATGCCTGTTTGTCTGCCCGTCATCTTTGGTCTTGCTTTGATACATCTGAGCAGTTGTGCCAACTCTCCTCCATCACACATGACAGGACTGGGTAAGCTTTTAGAGAAAAATGTGATGGAAAAATTATGGGAAAAAATTTGGAGCGATACACTCTCTTTGTGACAGCTACTTGGCAAAACATGGCTTATATTTTATTGGGGGGAATGAATCTTGTGTGTGTGTGTGTGTGTGTGTGTGTGTGTGTGTGTGTGTGTGTGTGTGTGTGTGTGTGAATCTGTGTGTGTGTGTGTGTATGTGTGAGTGTGTCTGTATGTGTGTGTGTGTGTGTGTGTGTGTGTGTGTGTGTGTGTGTGTGTGTGTGTGTCTTTGTGTGTGGGGGTGTGATGTGTGTGTGTGTGTGTGTGTGTGTGTGTTGGGGGGTGTGAAGAGTGAAGTAAACTGTACCGCTGCCAATTATTGTCTCTTTTTTCTTCCTCCTCCTCCCTTTGTCTACCCCCACCCTTTCACCCCCTCAACACACACACACACACACACACACACACACACACACACACACACACACACACACACACACACATACACACACACACACACACCACAACCACCTCTGGCTTTTGTTTGCCGCCTTGCAACATGCCGGAGATATATGGTTCAGGCATAAACCCTCTAAGCGACGGAGAGAGAGAGAGAGAGAGAGAGAGAGAGAACGCGAGAGAGAGGCTGTGAAATGAAAGTCTTCATGACAAATGTGTTAAGAATGCAGCTCAGCCACAGCAAGCAGGAAAACGCCAGGAGAGACTCCGCTGCTGTCCAAAGGGGTCTTAACTTCTACGCACTGCACTCAGGGTTAGTGAAAGTGGCACGGTTCGCTGCATTAATTGAAATGACTCCTATTCCAGCTTAGGTCTTGGCTGTGGGGAAACGACACTCTGGAGAGAGACACCCTGACCAACCCCAGATTGGGTTTTTTTTTTTTATCTTTGTGGTAAAAGTGAATTTACTGTAACCATGGGGGACTGGGCGGGGTAGTTATGACCTTTACGCTAACTCATGGGTGGTGTTGAGATATTCCCAGAGCTTGAGATGAAGTTATGGCCCGACATCGTTTAAAAATTGTGAGCGCGCGCCAATTAAGAAAGTACACAGGCTTTATCAAGAGCAGTTGGGGAGGCCGTCACTTGTAAGGGAGATTCTGAATAGACCTCATTCTTCGGAACTTGGCAGAGGATGCTCAGGGTTGGTCAAAACAGCACATATTTTTTCAGCCCGACTTTCACAGTTAATTAGAAACATCCTCTCATTTATCCCAAGCAGAGCGTTTTGTGATGTCATCGTGTCACAGAACGCCATCTGTGTCCAATAGCAGAGGTAGAAACATGACATTGTGTTGGCACCAGACAGTAAGCATGGGCCGCAGCTGTGTGTGTGTGTGTGTGTGTGTGTGTGTGTGTGTCTGTGAGAGAAAGTGGAAAAAGAAAGAAATGATGAAGTGACAGGAAGTGAGAAGAGGAGGAGAGAGGTAGAGATGGAGAGACTGAGAGAGGAAGAGACTGAAAGAGAGAGAGAGTGAACGAGAGGAAGAGATATATCGACCAAGATAGAGGGAGAGAGAGAGAAAGTTGTTAGGAAAGGATGAAGCTAGCTAGCAGCTGGTTAGCAGCTGTGGAAACCAGAGGAGAGAAGGTTGTTGTCCAGTCAGTGTGATGAGCTCTCAGCTCTCTCATCCGCTGCATAGACCTGTGTGTGTGTGTGTGTGTGTGTGTGTGTGTGTGTTTGCATGTGTGTGTGCCAACCAAAGCAGATGGGTAACAAGACTTTTGGGGGAGCCCATGACATGGTGTGATGTTTTGCGTTCCGCTAAATGCCAATGTCTTATTTCAAACGTGCCATCTTGTTTGCGTCACCACTGCCTGTAAGAGCACTCTGGTGTGGCTGCATGGATAACACGCCTGCAGGGGATGCGTCTTCTTCTCCAAACCACATAAAACGAGCAGGCAACAGAGCCATAGCTGTGGTGGGTTTGAAGATCATACACATACATAAGATTTCTTCCTTTTTTTCTTCATTTGTGTTTGTTTACATTAAAACTTTAGAATGGCAGCCTTTCTCTCTCTCTCTCTCTCTCACACACACACACACACACACACACACACACACACACACACACACACACACACACACAGTATAAACCGTGATTGCAGCTGAGGCTGCAATAGACCTGGACCAGAGCCAGATCCTCACAACATGGCCTGATCCAGATTTGGGCCCGGTCCAGATTTAGACTGGAGACAGAACCATACCTCAACCAGTTCTAGACCTGATCCAGACCCAGTCCTGAACCAGGACAGAACCTCGACCTGAACCAGAACATAAAATAGTCGGAACCAGATCTCTGGATCGGAGACCTCCGCATTTGTGCTGACTCCAGCCTAAGCAGAAAAGGGTGTCTCTCTGTGCGAGAAGATAGGAGTATTTGTGGGGAATTACGTCAGCCCCGCGGGCTCATCGTCTTTAAATGAGTCTTATTACACAGACACCAAAGCCTTTGTTTAGAGGGGCCCGGCCCATTCTGTGGAAAAATCTTTGAGCGCAACTCAATCAGGGCCTGAGGAGTTATGGTCATCATCGGGCTAGTTTCCACAGCTTCGTGCGTACAAGACTATCTGTTTCAACCTGACACAGATGGATGAAGTCTGTCTGGGGCTGGGCTACTCTGCGTGCAGACTGGTTTTGCACCAAATACGTGACGTTCTCTGAGGAGCTGGCATCATTTATCAAAACGTCTGAAAGGCTGACGGATAGTGTAGTCACTGCGGGACGCTTGACCCTAAGGGTCTCGGCTTCAGTAGGCTGCTACAGCTCACAGCAAAGGCCGGCTAATCTGCATGAGCAGTGCGGCCCGTTTGTTGATTTTGCCGATAGACTAAAACTAAACTGGGGGAGAAACACTAGACGCTGTTCCTCTCACGCGTCAGACGCAGTGACGCAATCCTCCTTCCACTGCTGTCTTGCAGTGTTCAAACTGAGCCTGTGCAGATGTGTGAACCAAAAATGTGTGTGTGCGACTATGTATGTGTGTGTATGGTGATTGTGTGTGTGCATGTGTGTATGTGTGTGTGGTTGTATGTGTGTATATGTGTCCTGTGTGTTTGAGTGTATGTATGTGTGTGTGCACATGCGTGCGTGTGTGTGCATGTGTGCATGTGTGTATGTGTGTGCGTGTGTGTGTACATGTGTATGTGTGTGTGCGCGTGCATGCGTGTGTGTGTGTGTGTGTGTTTTGGATAGGGAGTGTGTAATGGCTACAGGGTGATTTCTCGGTGTGTACTCTTGCATCTGCAGGGGGGAATGGAGCACAGTGATTGGAGACACCATTAATGTGCAAGAGCTTAGCTAATTTATGACACCAGTGACCCATAGATTCAGCCCGAGTTGCAGTGGATCACCGTAAATTCACCTTAGGGGGACGTTCATGGGAAACTGCCCCCTAAATCTCTGACGTTCTAGGGCATCGCTCCATCTGTGCCTGACCCACTCTGTGTGTGGGGTTATGCTAACTTTGGGAACTTTCACAGTGCCGTCTATGTCTCCCAGCAACCACGCATGCAATGTGCCTGAATTAGAAGTTACATTAACAGAAGGGGCCAACAGAAATATTGTTATGAAGGGTCTGTTGCATAACGAGGGCTGAGAAAAAGAGTTTGTTGAAAGGAGATTTTGTAAGAGTTCTGCCATGTTGTGGTGCAATAGTTGACTCTAACGCTGACAAAACAGTAGTTTTCATCACTAAGCCTGCCATTAATCTCCCATATCAGTGATATGAGCTGATGTTCTGCAAGTAATTGTGGTGAATGCTAACATTAAAACAACACAACCCTGAATGTGTACAGTAAGAACAAAAACTGGACATCTCTATCATGTATACCTCCAGACTAACAACCCTTTACACTAACTTGCGTCATCCTCCTCATCTCTCCCCATATGAACTGGTGTGCATATATGAAATGTACCTCTGGCCCCATATTGGAAACCCTTGACGCTAACTCCCCTATATGTTCTTCAGGAACTGGTGTGTGTATGTATGTAATATACCCCCATAATTCCTCTATATGTTCCACCTGTCTCTCCTCAGGTACTGGTGTGTATATGTGTATGTATGGAATATATACCATAACTCCTCTAAATGTTCCCCCATTTCTCCTCAGGAACTAGTGTGCATATGTATGGAATATATACGTTATAACTCCTCTACAGTATATGTTCCCCCTGTCTCTCCTCAGGAACTGGTGCGCATAGTATGGAATATATATACGTTATAACTCCTCTATATGTTTCCCCTGTCTCTCCTCAGGAACTGGTGCACATAGTATGGAATATATACGTTATAACTCCTCTATATGTTCCCCCTGTCTCTCCTCAGGAACTGGTGCGCATAGTATGGAATATATACGTTATAACTCCTCTATACGTTCCCCCTGCCTCTCCTCAGGAACTGGTGTGCGTATGTGGTGACCAAGACGGTGAGCTGTGTGGTGGAGGACGGAGTGGAGACCTATGTGAAGCCGGACTATCAGCCCTGCGCATGGGGCCAGGTGCAGTGTTCACGAGTGGTCATGTGAGTAGCACTTCATGTACACACACACACACACACTACACACACTACACTTTACCGTAACATTATGTAGCACTTCATGTACACACACTACACTTTACCGTAACATTATGTAGCACTTCATGTACACACACTACACACACTACACTTTTACCATAACATTATGCAATGGTACATACATTAGCATTTTCTTTCTTATAAAGTTTACCCATGGTCTCAAATGACTCATTGTCATTGTCATTGTCATTGTCAAATGACTCATTGCCATTTGAGTATTACTTGCATTAATATATGCTTGCTATATCTTTTAAGTGTGAAGTCGGTAAGATGAACACTTCAAAAGATATTCATTGAACAGACACAAAGTGGTTTATCACTTCATAGTTAGAATATTCATGTTCTATATGTGCACTCAGTATGTATTTATGTTTCATTTACTTGTAGATAGCATGAGGGTAGTAAGAGAATTATGTCATTATAAAGCACAAAGTTATTATGCTAATATGTATACACGATGACATAGATAGCAGTTATTGTCATTGTTAACTTGAGAGGGAGTTTTATTAGGCTTGGTTAGCCTAAGGTACACACACACACACCACATGCATACACGCAGCTGGAAAAACTAATCGAATTGTCACATATTGGACGTACTAGCACACACACACACACACACACACACACACACACACACACACACACACACACACACACACACACACAAGCATGTGAGGAATGAGGTGGCACGCCACTCCAGGCTGTGTAGCCAGGTCACCACAGGAATTAAGGCTGAGCCCTCCTAAAATACCGCCACTTATTTTTCCACTCGCGAGCCGTCGGGGAAAGGAGAGCGCGACCCAGTTTTGCCCCTCATCCTTCCCTCCCCTCACGCCGCTCACGGAATGAGCAGGAACACGGAGACAAATATTCAGCGGCTTACGGAATGTAACCAATATTCCTGGGAAATCGGGGAAAGTTTTGACTGCTTTAAAATCCTAAAAATATGCACTCAGGAATCTAGTCTGTGCAATATGCGTGCCATTGCACATATACAGGACCCACTCACTCACAAGATAAAGAATTCTGATCCCCCCCCCCCCCCCATAGGATGAAGGTAATTTAATAAAGTAAAACTGTTCCAAAACTGCTTCAAAATTCTCCACAGGTGTTTGTTTTTATTCACCGAAAGGTTTGTTGTACACAAGAGAGGGAATGCCCCCCATATTACTGTGCGCTTCATGATTTAAACACTCAGCAAAGTTAAATGGTTTCATGCAGCTTTGTGCATTATTACTGACCTAAGCATGTTAAGCACACCATTTTATGAATACGCACGTCAGGTACTTCAGATTGTGGGTACAGTGCGAGCACTGTTCTGCAGAACGCAACCTGGGCCCCTTAAACTGCAAGGACCACACTTTCAACAGCTGCTCAGCAGATGTTTGTACAGAGAAGAGAGATACATAAACATAAAAAGAGAAAATATGTCTGTTCACTTGCAGATTAATTGTAAGACATTTTTTTTCAACAGTTGAAAGACAAAAAAAAAAAGCGACCTCTTCTCAATTCTATCCAGGCTAAATTTAGATTTGTGACTACACGTGTAGCTATGAAATTTGTCTTCCAGTAGTTTAGAAGTGCTCTTGAAACTGGGATCTGAGTTTGGCTGTGTTGCTCTGTTGCGACAGACTGTTTACACAGAGAGCCTGTGAGATGATGCAAAACGGCCTCCAATTTAATATAAGAGATGGAAAATCACAGCATGAGACACAGATTTAAGGCGGCCACCTGCTCGAACGCTGAGTCATCAACATCACATACTGTAGTGTTTCACAGACACTTTTAAGACCCACCTTTAAATCACTGCCCAGATTCTGGCTTTCATTATGTTGGTATGTCACTAAATGTACCAATCAAAAATAACGTTATGACACAAATATCAAGCCCTGTCCAAAACTTCCAGATTAATTGTTCCAGATTAACTGTCCAAGACTAGTCAAACCATTCAGTGCAAGTCATTTAAAGTAACATGCCATTTTTTTGGGAAATTATCTTATTCACCGTCTACCCCAGATTAAGAGGATAAATACCCTTCTATTCTCTGTGAGTGCAATTAACCCATTCTGACACTATTTGCCTATTTTAGCATAATACATTGAAATCTGGGTTGCTCCAGTTAGCCTATTGTTCCCTTTTACCTATAGATATTAATTGTGCAACCCTGCTTGCACAGAGAAAAGAAGGGTATGCATCCTCGTATGTAACTCCGGGGTAGATGGCAAATAAACTCAATTCCTTTCAGGTTTGGTAATTTTGTTTGACCTATTCTTCCTGTTTAATCTAAACTTTTCATTTGTGGATGCTCAGAATAATACCCCACACTGTGTCACCTCCACATTTTGTCATAATTTTTCTTTTATTGGTCTAATACAGTGGGAACTGGGAAGTTAATGTTAATGTTTCAACACTATTTTTATGACTTATTCTGGGTCGGTCTCCTCACTATTATCCTGCAGGTACCGGACATACATGCGGCCCCGGTACAAGGTGGCTTACAAAATGGCCACTGAACTGGAGTGGAAGTGTTGCCATGGTTACAGTGGTGACGACTGCAACGACGGGCCATCTGGGGGTTCCGGAACTCAAATTGGAACCGCGAGACCGTGGCCTAAACCGGTCCGACCCGGGCAAAATGGAGCCGGTACTGGACAGGGCCAGGGTGGTGGAGGTGGTGAGTCCTTCCATATTAATAGATAAATATAACAATATGGGGGGGGGGGGGGGGTGCTACTGTGGCACAAGTGGCGTCCGTACCAAGTTTGGACAATGCACCTGTAACAATGTTAGATAGCTATAGATATCCTGTGCAGTTTATACTTAGACATGACTCAGCATGTTGTGCTCTTTCCCCACAGGAAGAGGTGATAGTGACAAGATCCGGCAGCTAGAGGAGAAAATTCAGAGCTTGACAAAAGACATGCATAGCATCCAGTCAACGCTGCGGGGCATGAACGGGGCCAAGACTCCCGCCGACGCTGCCCAACCGGAGATGAAAGAGACCATCCACAGCATCCAGACCAAGCTGGACCAGTTGGACAACAGGACCCAGGCCCACGACAGGACGTTGGTCAGCATCAACAACCACCTGGTCAACGGAAAGGGCAGCGGGAACGACCTGGACGTGATCAGTGGTGGTGGTGGCGGGGGCAGCGTTGGTGGTGGCGGCGGTGGTGGTGGTGGGATTGGTGGCGGCCCCGCTGGTGGAGGAAGGCTGAACTCACTGAAGGAAGAGATCCTGCGGGAGCTGGAGAGCAGGGTGACGCTGTCCTGCTCAGCCTGCCAGTCGGGCGTCGAGGACCTGCGGCGGCAGCAGCAGCTGGATCGCGAGAGGATCCGCGCCCTGGAGAAACAGATGAATGCCATGGACCAGCGCCACCGGCAGAGCCTGGATGGCCTACGAAGAGAACTGACCCGCACCCAAGGGTGCTGTGATACTGTGACAGACCTCCGAGGCAGGATCGGCGACATAGACAGGAAGGTAATCTCGACCTCCGGCGCGGTGGACGCTATTCAGGATCGGCTGGACAAGGAGCTGAAAGGCACTGGTGGTACCGGGGCAACTTCAGGTGGGGGACGTTGGGAAGGGACAGGAGGAGGGACAGGGGGTGGGGCAGGAACAGGGGGATCTTCAGTTTCCGGTGGGACGTACCCTTCTTTCACAGGTCCAATGCGAGACCTTGAGAGAAGACTGAACAATTCACTGCAGAGGACAGAAGACAACTGTGCCAACATAGAAAATAACCTAAAGGACTCCTTCAGACAAGAGCTGAACGACCTCCGTGACATTTTCCTTAACCGCTTCGACGACCAAGGCTTCCGGATTTCAGATGTGGAACTGGACGTGAAGGGCAACAAGAACGACTTGCAAGACTACAAGAAACGTCTGACTCGACTCGAGAATGTGACCAACCACATGGACAAGAGGCTGAAGGACTGCACGGCGTCCTGTAGACCTGGCTCAAGCCACATACCTGGAGGAGGAGACAACGGAGGGCGATTGGACAACGGTGGACGAGGAGATAACGGAGCGGACTCCTCTAAGTCTATCGAGTGGAGAGTAATCGCAAATGAGGCTGAGATCAAGACCTTTAACACCCGTCTGAAGGACATCACTATGTCCGGAGAATCGCTCAACGACAGGGTGGTCGACCTGAGCCACGACGTGCGCAAAATCAAAGTGCTGACCGGAGACAACGGGGAACACTTCAACAGGATCGTCACCGAGCTGGAGAGCTGTGACATCTGCCACAAAATGGAGGACGAGCTGAAGAAGCTGAAGAACATCACACACCACACGCTGGCCAAGTGCAACACAGACCTACAGGACATCAGGAACAGAATGGACTCTGACGACACCGCCTGCTCTAAGGTGTGCTCCAACCTACAGGAAGAGGTGGGTAAGCTAAAAGAGGACGTGGCCAAATGTGGTGGATCATGCAAGATTGACCTTGTGCTCCCAGGAACAGGAACTGGACCAGGAACTGGAACAGGACCAGGAAGTGGGACAGGGTCAGGGACCGTAGAAGGTCCAAATGACCCACAGAAACCGCTGGATGGCCACAGCGTCATCAGCGGCACATCCAACACGAACCTGAAGTCGCTTCAGGGAGAGCTCTCCGAGGTCATTCTGTCCTTCAGCTCCATCAACGACACGCTGAAGGACCTCGAGCACACAGTGCAGAAGCACGACAGCGTCATCACCGACCTGGGCAACACCAAGGACAAGATCATCTCCGAGATTGACAAAATCCAGCAGGAGATCACTGAGCACATCGAGGACAGCAAAGGACACTTTGACACAGTCGACAAGGAGATCCAGCGCTTCGGGAACAACTTTGTGGTTGAGATGGGCGACTACAAGCGAACTGGGGACGACCTGGAGAAGAGGCTGTCCAAGTTGGAAGACGTGTGCGGCCGCTTCGACACTCTCTCCGACAACGTCCAGAAGATCAAAGAGGGCCTCAACAAACACGTCTCCGGGCTCTGGACCTGTGTGAACGGACTGAACACCACGGTGACTTCCCATGAAGGGTTCATCGACACCTTCCAAAACACACATCTGGACGACATCCATGGAAAGATCAAGAGCCTCAACTCCTCGGTGCGCCATGTTCTCAAAGAGTTCCAGGCCTTCACCGAGCTTGACTTTATGGGTAAGATTGACAATCAATCGTCCTCAGAAATGCATACAAACCTAGATACTCTACATAAAAATATACTCATAATATACTTAAAGTACATTCATACAGTACATAAATGTGACCTGATCTGGAAAAATGAGTCACAGTGACCCAAAATTAAAAATTAAGATACAACGATATCCTGGTCAAAGTCATATCTTGAATTGTTGTCAAGTTACAGAATTTTGAATTATGGCCTCCCGCCATCTTTTTCCAATTGAAAAACTGAGAACATTGTGTTTGAAGTTACAGGTTACAGGCATGTACAGGTAGAATTTGCCCACTTGAATAATATTTTTTGTAACTTTACATTCTTGTCTTGACTATGAAACTATGAAGGTAATTTTGAATGCCTCTTTTTTCATATATCACTAAAAAAGAAAGATTATTTTGGATGTAATCGACCTGTATCTCCAAATTAGAATGTGCGACTTGTGAATCATTTAGTCAGATCAGGTCACATATATAATATTGTACATACTTTACAAACATACATGCATACATACATACAAACATGCAGTGCATTGTTGTGTAAAGGTTTCTCAATCTATATGCAAATACATTTGTTGTTTGAAAGTCCTATTTCACACCAGATAGTATACCGATTTTAGTCATCTTACTAACTTTTTTATACCAACTGACAGCCATGTATAAGTGTATTCAAACACTCATGAAGACATTTAAAGCTGAAGGTTCTTGTTGATATTACCCAGAGTGACACCACTATGTTCTGTTCCAGGTCTGCCAGGACCGCCAGGCCGCCAGGGAGAGAGAGGCTTCAATGGATTCCCTGGCCAGCCCGGGCCCATGGGACCACCAGGGAGAGATGGACCACCAGGCCTGCCAGGACTTCCAGGCTCAATAGGACCTCCTGGTAAGACACTCTTGGATAGACTGTGATTTGTGACATGGCTAGGTTATTAGAAGACACTTGTTGTAGGTTAAACTGATTGATTACATGGTTAAGTTATTAGCAGATACTGTTGGTTGAATTGATTGATTAAATGGCTAGATTATTTGTTAGCAACTTTATGATGAAGAGGAACCTGTTGTCTAATTCAAATGGCTAGCAGACAAACCATAACAGAGAAGTGTTTAAATATATAGATTTGAGGTTGTTGGATCAAAAATAGTGAGTGTTTGTATTTTACATCGATTGTGATGGATTTTTTTTCTGTTTTTCTTTCAGGATCCCAAGGTGAACAAGGTAAGTGTTGTGCTTGTCATATTCAGAATATTCCTGTCAGCTGTGCATGGCTTACCCTCAGATGGGATCTGTCTCATCTGATCATTCTGAATTGGATCAGGATCCAATGTAACAGTTGTGCACAACAACTGCTGGAGTCTGTGTCTGCCTTGAACTGTGTAGATCAGAGCAAGGCTTAGTGCACGCTGCGCATTTCAAAATCTTTAGTGTGAATGAGTGGTGTGTCGATTAAACCTTGCCCTCAGATAGGATTTGACAGCCCCATCTAAATCTGTTTGAGTTGTGCACACAATCTGGGAGGTAGGGAATGTCTCCCCTGCACATTCGGGCTCAGGTTCTGGGACACAAGGGCGGCCAGATCTGCGCCAAGTCATCCTCTCCCTGGGGGGTTTACTCCTGAGCACAGGTGCAAACCGATCAATTAGAGGTGGGGGTTCAGGGTCAGGGTGGGCCAGTGAAGCTCTCTCTCTGTGTGTTTGAAGATAAAGGTTAAGATTAGGATTGGCTTTATGTGAGAGAGTTAAAAAGGTCACCAAAGGTCACCAGCTGGCCACTAAGGGGAATGAGTGGACACATGGAAAATGTGCTTAAGGTCAAAAAGGGTGGTGTTGAGCTTCAAAGAGCTCGTTAACAGTTGCGTCAGTGTGCATGTGTGTGTAGTCGCTGAGCTCAAAGTGGTGATTGTGTCTTTATTTGTAGGAATGCCAGGGGCAGATGCCAACGTTCCACGCCTGTCCTTCTCAGCTGCGCTCACCAAGCCCATGGCCAACTCTGGCACTATAGTCTTCGACAAAGTCTTTGTCAATGAAGGACAGAGATACGATCCACGCACTGGTGAGTCATATGATCAAAGTATCATAACGGGACCTCATCTGAAGCCAAATTCCACACCTTTGTCATGATGATATACCTTTGTCAATCTGGAGGGTTTCACAACTATGACATTCAGTCTTAAAGCTGCAGTTGGCAAGATTTTTTTGATCATATTCACTGAAACCGACACTATGCTCCGACAGAACAACATAAATCAGCCGGTTTAAAAAAAAAAAAAAAACACTTCTACCTCCACCTAGAGCCTGTTATTTGTTTTGCAAAAATCCACAGCTCCCGGTTCTTCTGGTCCAATCAGAGCAGGGCTGTGTGAGATTCGACTGTCAATCACAGTCTGGTGCGCACTGACGAGCCTGAATTCGATGAGAGGGTGCTCGGTGGTAGTGGGGGAGGGGCATGAGAGTTGTAAACATTCAAAAAGTCCCCTCAATCAGACTTGCCAACTGCAGCTTTAACTTTGATATTTATACTGTATGTGGAAATGTTGAATATATTTTCAAGGAACATCAGGAAATATATGAAAGGTTAGTCTCTTCAACAGTTTCAGTTTCCTAAACCTATTTCTAGGTCATTGGACTAAATCCTTTTGTTTTTCAACCCTCCTCTTAAACTGCTCTGCAGGTGTGTTCACGGCTCCCTTAGACGGAAGATACTTCTTCAGCGCCATCCTGACCGGCCACAAGAACGTGAAGCTTGAGGCTGTCCTGTCCAAGTCCAATTACGGCATGGCGCGTGTGGACTCCGCTGGCTACCAGCCCGAAGGCCTGGAGAACAAACCAGTGGCCGACCTGAAGCCGACGCCCGGGGCCCTGGCCGTCTTCAACATCATCCTGCCTTTACAGATGGGGGATACAGTGTGTGTGGACCTGGTCATGGGCAAGCTGGCCCATTCGGTCGAGCCTCTGACCATTTTTAGCGGCATGCTTCTCTACGAAGACATTTAGGAGTGGACGACCTGCAGTCGTAGCAGTGGACTCTGGGATAGATCTGGCCGGATCAGTGTTGCCGGATTAGCGCCACAACTGAGCCAGAACTGGCTCAGATCCATGTCAGAGTCTGCTTCTATATGAGATGGCTATGACGAACACTGAGAGACTTCTTTCGGACTCACGGACATTTGTGACGATCAACGAAACGACGGGGCCAGAAAATGACACTAAAAGAGATGTTTTAAACCCTCTGGGGGGCTGAGACACACTTTATGGACGCGCAAGCACTCCCAATCTCATTTTCAATCCCGCTAATATGAACTAAACTGCTCAAAGGCAGAATATAATGTTAAAAAACGAACAAGAAAACTTGCCCTTGATATTAACCAAGCCAAAAATCAGAGAAGTTCTATAACAGATACTACTGCAGGATTTATTGTCATGTTTGTCATTGTCTTGTTATCGCTGATAAAAAATTTTTGATTTATGTAAATCACTTCCGACATGGTTTATGAATACTCATCTTCTATGCGCCAAAGTTGACTGTGTGGTCATATCGACTTCCTGTACACCTTTCTCTTTGATGTTCCCCTGCCAAAGAAGCTCTACTCACAATCTGAGTTCAAGAATAAGCAGCTACTTGCTTAGCTGGGGGTGAAAACAGGGACGAAAAATAATTGTCTGTATCTTGATTTTGTTTTGTTTGGTTTGGTTTTGTTCTTAAATGAAAGCAGTTCACATTTGTGCGTGAATGTTGTGATTTCTGTGCACCTTTCTGCCTCCTGAGTCTGTTTTTGTAAGTAGTTTTGGCCCCCGGCGGTGACTGGGACTGTGCTGTTGTTGATGTCAGTGAAGGCGCTGTAATTGCCGCAGATGTGCCTCATTCCTTCCCGACACTCACCGACCTTCCAGAGGGGCCAGGGCCTTGATGCACGCCACCCCACTAACGTCCAGTTAGTGATGCACGCCACCCCACTAACGTCCAGTTCAGGGCCTTCAAAAGCTCCTAGTTTGGGAAGGGGAGGAAAATAACCTGGCACATTGAAAAGAGGGGAAAAAAACGGAAGCAGGAGGATTTGATCTGGTCCCGTCGGGAGGACAGAGCTCGAAGAAACCTGGATCCTTCTTTTTCCTTCCTCCCCTTGACACAAACCCCCCACCCCCACCTCTCCACCCCTCAGGCACACGATTCCTTGAACGGCAGCCAAAAGCAACAAGAAACTAGTCTATGATAAACACAGCTCTCCTGCCTTCTCGACAAGGACCAATTGCCGCTGTTAATGGAGGTTCATTGACGTGTTTACACGAGCCAATAAAGAAGACAATTAGATTTTCCTGTAGGCGCTTGACCACCAGGACAGCGACACACACACACACACACACCTAAAAGAAATATAATAATAATCTCCCCTTCCCGCCCTCTCTCCTACAGGGGGGGGGGGGCAAAGCCAATGCGCCCGGGGTGATTCAGAGAGCCCCTGGAGGTACTGAGTGAGTGAGCACTGCTTTGCATTCACCATAAAAGTCGGTTTAAAACAAGTCTGTGTATCAGACAAACACACACTCCTCTCCCTTTGCCACTAGTAGCAGTCAGCCCAGTTCCTCTTCAAAACACAACCCCAAGGAGGCCAAACTATGCTAAGAGCACATGACAACTCATATTTTCTAATGAATGCAGATCTGATGTATTTTATAGCAATATAGTTGATTTTTTTTGTACAACAAAGGACAAAGCAATGTTATAAAACCTTTTTTTTCCTAATGTTTATAATTAAGGCTGCTAACATGATGTTGTGTACCGTCTGTTTTTTGGTCATACATAATTCTTCCTGGTTAGGAGGCAATAAATTCAGAGAACTGCATAACACTTCAAGTAGAAACAGAATACTGAAAAAATACTGGCGTTTTGTTCAGCGCACAGCCAAAGAGACGCTTCCTGTTTCGGAGCCACTTTTCGCCAGTGCCTTCTTACGGTTTACCCTCTTACCTTGAATGTGTATGTTGGCAACACGTGTGGTTCAAATAAAGATATTTAATTTTACACACCTCGGGTCCCCCTGCTTTAGGTTTATTTGGACATGTGTCAAGCAATCCGTTAGGAGCCCTTTCAAAGGAAAAAATGGCTCTTGTAATGGACTATAAAGGGCCTTGGTGTGTTAGCTGGGCACTTACAAATGATTTAATAATTTTATGCTTCACCCACAATGTGTCACCAGTTGAAACCAAGGGCTTTTGATTTGTAGGTAGGTTAGACATTTTGTGAGAGCATTCACAGTGCTTTTACAAGACCTAAGATAAACAGAACAATGCAGAACAATAAATGATGGATTATGATTTATTATGAAATGCTTACTTTCAATGAACAGCATACATGTATAATCAGATAGCCCTGAATACTGTTTTTCCTGTTTACAACCCTGCAGAGTCTATTTGAGTGTTTGATGAATAGATCAATGGAAAGAGCAACATATCTGAGTGTCCATCGGAGGAGATGTAGTTTTTGGTGGACAAAAGTCTGCTTTTCCCCTTGTTTTATTCCTCTTGGCTATTATTCCCCCTGTAAAAGACTCCGGTGTCTAGACAAAGGCGTTTGCAAGAGCTGTTTGCCTTCCATCACCTTCTCCCCCAGTAGAATGTGCTCTCTCTCTCTCTCTCTCTATCTCTCTCTATCTATCTCTGTGTGTGTGTGTGTGTGTGTGCGTGCGTGTGTGTGTGTGTGTATCAAAAGCCAGCTGTGTCTGGAACGGACAGGGTGTGATGGTATTGCATATCCTGTTTATCCTCATATTCTCATACATTCACACACATTAGCACACACACATGCAAAAACACACACATACACAGACACAGACACACACACACAGATACTGTTTATATGCCAGGCGAAGATAGAGCTGTGTCTAATATTGAAGAATTGTGACAGGCAATTCAGGCTATTTGAATTGTGTTTATTGTCTGATGTACATGTAGTTGTACATGAAAAAAAATGAAAAATCATTCTCACTGTCTAAATTAGACCTGATATTACTGTTAATTAACTTCGATTTGTCAGCAGTGCATCTAGATCAAGTACAACTAACAATTAGTAAAAGTGTGTTTGGTCATGTATTTTAAAAAAATTAAATAGCAGCAATTAGAACAATAACCAGTAGACAGTGTGAGTAGTAAAAACACAGAATTACCTATACAGATGCATGCGAATAACTACGTAACATTAAGCTTTTAAACTAGTTTATCATCCTTAATGATTCTCAACCAATCAAATTAGGGGTCACAGCGCAAGGCAGATGCTAAGCTCATGCTTCAAAGTTGTTTATCAACAGACGAGTCTTTCCGTTTGGTTGCTTTGGCCAATACTAACCAAGACAGATACACACTCTCCCACACACACACCCAAACCTAATGTTGTGCAGATCAGAGCCAGATCTGGGCCAGAACAGCCTGCTGGCATGAGGGTTTTAAGTCCACGTCCAGGCCTGGAGAGGAGAGTGTTTTTGGGTCCTTCTCACGCCACCATCCACACCGCTCATGCTTTGACTGGCACGATGCCATCATACCCATGGACGCCACATTTTCTGCCCGCAACCTGGCAGCCGAACGACAAGGCCTTCTGCAGACTCCCTCCTGCAGAGGGAAATGGAGGAGACCTACTTTCAGACGTCTCAGACATGCTGCACACACACACACACACACCCACACACTCTGAACATACTTCTCATACGTTCTCAGCCAGCACAAGATCTCCTGCTAGCCCCTTAAAGGTTCAGTCTGTGATTCTAGACCAGTGTGGGTTTGATCAAATTGAGCTCATTTCTCCTCTGTGCGTACTCTCACCCTGGTGCTCATACACATTCCTGGCTTTGTAAACAGGAAACAAACATAGTGGAATATACAGTACGTAAGGGACAACAGTCGCCGAGGTGTCCCATTATACGAAATGAATGGATGAGGCGGAGGAAAAGAACTCCCGGACACACAGTAGACAGTTAGCTTGTTTACAGTTGATTCCATTGTTTCGAAGCCTGCTTCCAGGCTCAACCATCGTCCTACTATGGTTGTTATAGTTACCATTCATAAGCATTGATATGGAACGGTGATTAAACTTTTTTTTACCAGATCTACTTCATAGGTGTCCTGTTATTCAGAATTAATAGCCACCCCACCCATCAGAAAAGGGTATTTCTTCTCTCCGGGTAATAAAGACCCATAAACAACTCCGGCCAATCATCATGCTGAATCTGGAGCACAGAAGGTGTCAACAACCCTTTGCCAGGATTGTGTATTACACCTTCAATGATATTGGTTATTTTCCAAATGATAGAATATGAAACATTCCATAGACAATTCAAGACAATCTTGACATAAAGTAAGATGCATAGTGATGTGATGCGGTTTTTCCATACCTCTGGAGAGCGTGTAGATAACCGAGGCATTAAAAGTGTCGCCTGCACCAAGTGTGTCCACGAGCGCCTCAGGTGGGAAGGCATCCGAGTGGACGACTACGCCATCAGGACCCATGGCATCGGCACCTTTCTCTGCCCAGGCACAGATCAGCACAGCTCTGACAGGGACGGAGACAGCAGAGGCGCATGAGCTGAGGCCCACAGGGTGCGAGTCCTACCCCACAGCACTGCACTACTGACACCTGGTGGTCATTTCTATAACTGCGCTCATGTAACCACCACTCACTGCAGTGCTGACTTGATACACATTCAGACAGAAGATAACTATGGCTCATTTTCATAGTGGACACAACAAAAGATCTACATGCATTTTTTTGTTGCAACAGACAGTGCTCCTTCAAAATAGTCTTCAAAATGTCTGGATCCTCCAAAGCACCCACAATTCTCTACAAATCTCTAGGTTGATTTTTATTTATTTTTAAATCCTACTCATCAGGTGAATATCTTCTAACACAGGATGTAAGTGTGACGTCTTACCCCTTCCTCACTCGACTGTACAAGCCCTTCAGTGCACTGGGAGCGGAGTCGAAGCCGAAGTGTTTCGCTACATCCTTACTGACAAACACCTGGCAGAGCAGAGACGCACATCGTGCACAATGTGCAATATTAGTGTGAACCATCTCTGTCCCACAGCTGAGGTTTATACTCTAGTGCAGGTATAGGTCAGAATTCCTGGATTTCTTTTCGGGTACATTTTCAAAACAGATGCTTTACTTAGCATATGGGCTTTAACACTCATCCTTAACATAATATTGGCATAAGGTTCATCATTTCAAAGACATACAACAGAAATATGCAGTGCAGTGCATTAAGTGTTTCACCACCTCCAACCCAGTCTACCTAAGCCATGTTTCTTGCTGGGGATGATAATAAACCCCAGCCTGTGGAGCGCTGGTAGTGAGGTGGCAAAGGATCTGGGCTAGTATACAGTACCCAGAACAGCAGAAACGCAAGCACCCACACCATAGGTGTATCTAAATTAGCTATGTACCAAAAATTACATTTTACCATGACTCGAAGAGTTGTAAGGCTGCGTGTACAAATCCGCTTGGAGCTCCATAGGAATTTTAATTTCATGACGAGAATTCTCGGTCTAACCGTTCATGTGCCATTGAAATGGCGTAAATAGGCGACCCACCAGGCCAGCACTAACCTCTGAGCGTGGTAAACAAAATTGGATATTTCAGGCAGTTAAAGCCCCGGTAAGAACCAAACCAGATTTGGTTTAAATCTACACACCTATGGCTACTGAAAAATGTAAGGTTTATTTATCAAATGTTATTTTTAAGTATTAAAAAACATAATTGTTTTAGAATTTTCGAACGAAAGTGGTGGTGATTGGAGGCGTTATGATAAGTCGCTTTGGATAAAAGCGTCTGCCAAATGAATAAGTAAACCTGGTGGACCTTCCTGGGTGCGGTGGGCGAACAGGTGGCCTTACCACGTCCCCACACTGGAAGAGCTGGTAGAGCGGCTCCCTGGTCTTCTCGATCTCCACCGAGATGGTGACCCTCTCCTTCTCTGTGGCTGACCGGTTAAACTCCTCCACCCTCTTGATCATCTTCACCTGCTCCTCAGCATTACGACCCTAAAGATGCACAGGTGAGATGCATACTGTAGGTGAGACACAGGTGAATTGCACAGGTGAATTGCACAGATGAGATGCACAGGTGAGACACAGGTGAATTGCACAGGTGAGATGCACAGATGAGATGCACAGGTGAGACACAGATTCAGACACAGATGCAGTTTTTAGAGCTGTCCGTACATTTGTGTATACTTTAGATATACAAACTGTATATTCTGTGTGTGGCAACACAATGAAAAATAGAGACACAGTCATTGTGAAACTGTGTATGTCTAATGCATACACAAATGCACAAATAAACATATTGAATTACAAATATATAAATATATTTATTGGCATATTGCTTAAAACCATCGGTATGGTTACTGTGTGGTACTTATATTATTCACCTCCCAGTGAATCCATCTGTACTGGCTCAGGTCCACCTGGGAAAAGTCCTCAGCAGTGACATCAGGCAGGTTTCTGAACAAACACGTGAACTCCAGTGAGACACATTAAACATCCATGATGGCACCATCTCTAAATCTTCCGTCTCTAAATCAGATCGCATATGGGATCACATTCCCATATGCTGGTTTTATACATACATGCATACATACATACATACATACATACATGCATACATACATACATACATACATACAGTAAATAGTATTGTATTAGTACTGTTATGAACTTGTAGAGTAAGTTTTGCATCATCAAATTTCAGTAAGTTTTTCATCATCATCAAATAATCTTTTTGTTTGTGTGTTGTAGTGTGTGTTGTGTTGTAGTAGACACAACAGCAGTGTGTTCTAAACTAGAAGTGCTCACAGACGCAGAAGCCTTCAAGTGTTAAAACATTGTAGCTAATGCTCTGTGTCACCACACTCTCATCAATGAAATGCTCGCAGTGTTCACTTTTAATTTCTTTGTCAATATAAGCACTCAATTGCATAGACAGCCATGCCTTATTGGACCAATCAGATAATCAGTCATGCAATCATGCAGCATTTCATTTGAATATGTTAGCATGCACTGCGAATGCAGAATTAGTCAGGGTCATTAGTGCCACCTTATTAGAGATTAAATTATGCTGAATTAACAGTCCCACTGCAGAAGAACGCCTTATGACAACTTCCTCCTATAACTGAGACTCCACAGCACCTCCAAAGTATACACTGGGACTCTACACACTCATTATAAGACCTCCTTAAGGTAACATACTTACTACATCAAGCCAACCATAACCACTTAGTATTCACTTGGAGTTGATATATGACCTGCCTGCCTCCCTTTCTTCTTGATGGCACTAACTTGCATCTACTAGAAACTACTTTCATCTTAAGTTCCAAAATAATTCCTACATAAAGCCAATATCAGTACTCAAATGGTAGTGTCTTATGTAATACTAGAATTTTTACTAAGATGGACTCACCTTAAGAACTTTCAATGCAGTATTATTACATCAATGAAAACACCCGGGCCCTGCCCCATGAGAGAGTTAATGGTTGTATTTTTATAATAATATAATGGATGCATCGCAACTACCCTTCTTTCTGAAACGTTGCCTCATTCATTCCTCTATTTTACAAGCAAAGTTTAGGTTTCAGACAAACAGCCTTGTGTGATTCAGGGGCAGCTGTGGCCTACTGGTTAGGGCTTCGGACTTGTAACCGGAGGGTTGTTGGTTCGAACCCCAACAGTAGGAGCAAGGCAACTAACCCCTCACTGCTCCCCGAGCGCCGCTGTAGCAGGCAGCTCATTGCGTCGGAATTAGTGTGTGCTTCACCTCACTGTGTGTTCACTGTGTGCTGAGTGTGTTTCACTAATTCACGGATTGGGATAAATGCAGACCAAATTTCCCTAATGGGATCAAAAGACTATTATATACTTATACAGTACTATACTTCTATTTTACAAGCAAAGTTTAGGTTTCAGACAAACAGTGTTGTGCGATTCTTCCACCCCTGGTCATCTTTGACCCCTAGTCTGACCCTGATCACGTCCCTGCAGTGGAACAGGCATTCCCTATTAAAGCCCAGAGGGGTACACGACACATGCCATCCACCGCCACGAGGCCAGCGATCGCCTTTCGGCCGGAGTTGCTTGTCTTACGTGTCGGAGAGCACAACGGTCCGTGAGCCGTTGCCGAGGGAAACCACACAACAAGCGCACGGGGTCTCCCCCTCCTTCTGCCACGCCACCCCAGAAATGTCCACCCCACGCCGCTTAAAGTCCCCCGTGATGAAGCTACGGCAGCACACCAGACAGGGGGAAAGGAAGAGAACAATGACCCACACTGGACCGCACACCAAGAGACCACGGCCAGGGCCGAAACATAAACACACACACAGGCAGCTGAGAGAGAAGAGCTGTCGTCACCTTAGCACAGCTGAAATCACCTGGAGAAACGGCAAACAGCACTGGTTAGTAAGAGAGCGTGTCTGTCAACGGCTGCGGGTTCGACGAGTTCGACCCTCAGCGCAGAGTGGCTGGCCATATGTGTGTGTGCACCATATGGCCATAGTAATCACACTCACATGCATCCATGCATGTACTCACACACAACAAACACACACACACACACACACACACACACACACACACACAGTCCCACACAAACCTGTTCATGTGTAGGATAGTGCGGCTGCCTGTTGTCACATTGCTGATGACCATAGAGGCAGGAAAGGAGCTTCCTGGACACTCCAGCAGAAGAGAGATGTCAATCTGGTACAAGTGAAAGTCATTCAAGACGAAGCTACAGAGACAGATCAGCATGAAAGAAACTCTCTGGAGCAGAACAGGAACGAGGAAATGGATGCTAACTGGGCAAACACACTTCATAACAAGCACACAAGAGAGAGGCTGAGAGAGAGAGAGAGAGAGAGAGAGAGAGGTATAAAACTGAACTCAATCCAGCTCCTGACAAACTGTACCTAGAAACGAGAGCATTCATAATAATACACTGTAACAAGTAATGTAATGCAAGTAAATACTTAAAAAGAGAGACATTACAAACAAAACAGCTGAATATTTGAGAGACAAACACTGACATAACTCTGAAAGCTGATTTAAAAACCACAGTATACACCTGGATTTTGTTCATCTTTAGTATGTTATTGTTATATTTTTCTTTTTCTGGGTCAAAAAGGAGATCAGAACTATTTTTTGAATTTCAGCTTCAGTCTGGGCAAGGTCCAGATTATGTCAATAATGCGCCATGAAAATGGACAGCTATGTAAAGCTACTATTTTCTGTCGCTAGAGGGCAGGCTTTTACAAGCAGATCTGCCAACGTGAATTTTAGTTGTGTAGCCTAAGCTTCAGGTGGTAAACAATGAGGTCGATTCTGCCATATGGCATTTATCTGCGTGACAACTTGCACATCCTATGAATACAGAACATCTTAGTTTTGAGCAATGAAAGCTAGCACTTACTCAGCAACGGGTCCTGGTGCCAGAGACCCCATAAACGCGCATGGGGCTCCCAGTAACGACAGGACCGTACAGGAGTTGGACGCATTCCCCCCACGTTGCCATCTCTGTGACAGACACCTGAGTAGGACAATAAATAGTGCTACTGGAATGGACAGGTTTTCATGCATGGTGCAGTGCAGCAGCATATGCTATCTAATGGTTTCTGTAAGACAGTGTTTATATTAAGAATGCATGCATCATAACGAAGACTATGTAGTCTAGCTCTTTACCTTCACACAATAGTAGTAGGCTACGTCCAGTTTCATAACCACAAGCTACTACACAATAGTGCCCTAAATAATATGATCATCATCCATCCATCCATGCATGCATCATCCAGAGAGATTAGCTACCTGCTGTCAGTGTCCTCTTCCGGATATTTATCCACAACGTTGATGATATCTAAACACACCAACCCTATGCAAAGTATCTTCTTCTCCCCCATATTCCTTCCTTTTGATGACACTCAATGTGAACTTTGAATCGTCGTCCTGGATTCAGGTCGCGCATGAGTGGTCTTTGAACTCTGGACTTTGTTTACAACTAGCAGTTCATTCAAACATGATTCAACATGGCTTCCTCGTGAAAATTCCGATTGGTTCCGAAAGCAACCGAAAGTAGATCAGTGAACTTCAGTATGAAACCAATGATGATTACAAATGAACTGATAATACATTATTTCAGTTTTTGCTACAAATTAGGTTACAGTTCTGTTTTTTTTTTTTTTTGTTCGTGCAAATTTAATTGTAATATGATATAGGCCTACTTTTGTGAAAATGCCGACCAAATCATTTTTTTTTTTAATCGTCATAACCCAAAGTAGCCTACCATGGCTTCTAGAACTTAATGTTGAACAATGATTAGAACACAAACCCGTTCTTCAAGGTCGCGACACTGTTTCACTGAATGGTTGCTCTGGATACATGAAACATGAGAAACCACACTCTCAGCAATAATATTGCTGTGCTTGCTCTGCAGTATTCGCTCTACATTTCATTAATCTGCAATCATGATACTCAGCCGAATGAGATCCCTATAATACTCTTTCATCTTTCATCTAAGTGGCTAGTATTCGGAGTAAACCGAGGTAGGCCTCATTGCTTTATGGATATTGTCTGTAATTTCTTCAGATAACACACTGCTGGAGAAAGGTTGAAAGGTAGGCCTAATCAAGTCTGTTATTAGCAGTGTTGGGCAAGTTACTTCAAAATCGAAATGTATTATGCATTACTTATTACTGTCATTTCAAAGTAATTTGTTACATTATAATATTACTGTCTCTGAATTGTAAGGCATTACACTACTATTGCATTACTTTTAAGTTACTTTCACCAAAATATCTGGAAATATGGATTTGCCATTCGAAATGCAGTTTATTATGCTCAATCATAGTCAGAATTTTGTTAAAAACCGACAAAAGGTCAAAGTCTGGTAAATTGTGATATAAATACTGTAATTCTAAGGCCTAGGCCTGCTCATTTAAATCAATAGAGAGCCTACTATATTGTAAATCAAAGCTTAAAAAAACTGTATGTAAGATTGTGGCCAAAACTGGTACTGCAATCACTTTCAAACTACTGTAGAGCGGTGTATCCCCTTCCCCTCCCCTCTGACTGGCAGAGCTGGCAACACGGATGCCGAAACACTACTGACTTTGTGATTAGTAGATAGGTGGAGGGTGGCGCATCAGGCCAAAACACAACATGACAACATCAATATCAGTTGAGGGCTGCAACTCCACTTTTTAAATGACAATATCTTGGCCAGACTACTGTTGTCAGTGATATAAGTATTTGAAATAACATGATTTCTTAATGTCTAGTGACATATCAGGGCCGTTTATGATTAATTGAAATACATTTCTTACATACGGTTCCTTTAATAAAGACATGTCAAGATGGTGGCCTACTGATCATTTTGGTGCCCTAAGTGAGTGGTTTTGAGTGAGTGACATTTAAATGATAACTCAAAAACCTGAAGTAAAATAAAAGGTCTATTATTTACAGACAATTACTGTGTTTTTAAACATTCATGCTGTTTTCTTATAAATGGTGCACTGTCACTTTAAGTGCATTGATCTTTACGTTCTCATAATGCCTTTTTGCCAGCTCTTGTTTACAAGCCTTGTTTGTTGAGTTACATTGATAGCACAATATTAACAATAATATGCACAATGTTAAGTTGTTTTAAGCAGCCTTCATTGCTTTGGAAAGTATGTAATAACATGTTGCTTCACATTTCGTTTTGCAAATAAAAGTGAATTATGAGCCTGGTATCCACCTAGCTAGGCCCTATCTGAATGGATTATTTTTTTGTCAACTCTGCATATCATGTGCTTCATGTAAATGCTTGGAAAACAAATTATTGAAGACCCACCAATTCCCTTCTAGCACTACGTGGTGGAGATTGAGAGAACCCAAAAGGTATCAAACTTGCATGTACCATGGTGTTAGTGCATTGTGACATTGTAAACGCTATTGATGAAGAGTGAAATGCAGTTTGCAGTAAAGCTACTATTCATTGGTTACATGTGGGTGCCCCCTCTGTCCTTTGGTGCCCTACGCAAAGTGCGTGATGCGCGTGGTGGGAGCGGTGGCACTGCCAGGCTACACAATCTTTTTTCTGCATTTCTATCCCTTTATTCTCTTTAAGTTCAATTGTGAATTCAAGTTCACAGCTCAAAGCTGACATGCACAAGAAGTTTGTGTTTAATCAAGAATCAAAAAGATTAGCGTGGCACCACTTTAGATGTTTCATTAAATGACTTGTGCTATTTCGCGAGGCATAGTGAGATCTTTCGGTTTCGCACAAAGTGCACTAACTATTATGTTCTTCATATCCTTGTCTCTGAGCGTAGGCTTATGTCCATCCCGCAAATAGAGTCCGCTGCAGCCACAGTCATCTTCAACCAGTATCAGGAGATAACATTCTACTATTTTGCGCGGATTTTTTCTTCTCTGTTGTTCTCACGGTGGTGTTTGCGAATATGTATCAAAACAAAACACTGCTTAATTTTTGGTTAAAATGCATTTTAACGCGCGTTACTGAAGTTTGTACCGAGTAAAATATTACCCAATTTTTTTTTGTAATGCCTTACATTACCGAGTTACCGCAAACAGCAATATATTACAGTAATTACATTACTTTTGTAACGCATTACTCCCAACACTGGTTATTAGGAACACAGTCCAAATAAAACAAAGATAGTGTAGCGGCTGAGTGATCTTCTGCACTTCCTAGTATTCCTAGGAGTCCTTAGAAACAAGTGTTGAATGTTCATTTCCCACTGTGCTTTGCTGGACATTCATAACTTTTTAGTTATTAAATAATTTAAATGTTATTTGTAGAAGCCTAAAATTGTAGAATATGTAATACTTCCCAAAGTGTGTGTGTTTTCATGTTCTTTCATGCAGTGTAATGTTATACTGAAACAGCTACCCTTTGAGTGCAGATGGAACAACTAGATTGTAAGCCATTGAAGTTAATGTTGTAAATGTTAATGAGTAATCCAGATCTTTCTGACATAAATAATGCTGAAGTCATTAATATAGAGAACAAGATAGTTGCCTATATGATGCAAGATTAATATACTAGACAATATGTTAGATAGATAGATAGATACTTTATTGATCCCCAGGGGAAATTCAAGGTCAATAAAGTATCTATCTATCTATCTATCTATCTAACATATTGTCTAGTATATTAATGTTGAACAATGATTAGAACACATTTTTATTTGCTATGTTATAGCAGCGAGTAGTGTTACACAGATTTGCAGTGACATGGAAATTGTATCTTGTTTATATTCATGTCTTGACGCACCATCTTGGACCTCCGTAACCCAGGCTTGTCTCCTGCCCCACCCCAGCCAGGGTGAAGGATGGTTCCGGGGGTCCAGAGGGTGCTGAAGAGCTCAGTGGCCCATAGCCGGCTGGAGGTGCTGCAGGTCTACAGGCTGCTGCAGTGGGTGCGTCAGGGCGACACGGCACAGATCGAGAAGATGGTGCGCATGGGCGTGCCCAACCTCATCAACATGGCAGAGCCGGCCGAGGGACGCGGAGCGCTGCACCTGGCCGCCGTGGCTAACGACACTGACATGGTGGAGTTCCTGCTGTCGCTGGCTGCCCACCCCAACATCCAGGACAAGGAGGGGAGGACGCCCGTCATGCTGGCAGCTGAGCTGGGACACGATACCGTGATCAGTCTGCTGGCCAAGAACCACGCCAACATGGTGTTGACCGACGCCGAGGGCCAAGGTGTGGCCACTCAGAGCTGACTGTGCAGTTTGGTAGTTGGGATGAGAGTTTGGGAAGGTGTGTGTGTGTGTGTGTGTGTGTGTGTGTGTTAGGGTTAGGGTTAGGGTTAGGGTTAGAGGGATGAGAGTTTGGGAAGGTTTCATACCCTGGGTCTGCAGATTAACATATTGTGTGTGTGTGTGTGTGTGTGTGTGTGTGTGTGTGTGTGTGTGTGTTAGGGTTAGGGTTAGGGTTAGCCCATACCTCTGCCCTGCTCTGTGTGTGTGTGTATATGTGTGTGTATGCATGTGTATGCAGATGTGTGTGTGTGTGTGTGTGTGTGTGTGTGTGCTGCTTTGTGAGTGTAGTAGCCCATACCTCTGCCCTGCTCTGTGTGTGTGTGTATATGTGTGTGTATGCATGTGTATGCAGATGTGTGTGTGTGTGTGTGTGTGTGTGTGTGTGTGTGTGTGTGTGTGCTGCTTTGTGAGTGTAGTAGCCCATACCTCTGCCCTGCACTGCAGGTGTGTGTATATGTGTGTGTATGCATGTGTATGCAGATGTGTGTGTGTGTGTGTGTGTGTGTGTGTGTGTGTGTGTATGCATGTGTGTGTTTGTGTGTGTGTGTGTGTGTGTGTGTGTGTGTGTGTGCTGCTTTGTGAGTGTAGTAGCCCATACCTCTGCCCTGCACTGCAGGTGTGTGTATATGTGTGTGTATGCATGTGTATGCAGATGTGTGTGTGTGTGTGTGTGTGTGTGTGTGTGTGTGTGTGTGTGTGTGTGTGTGTGTGCTGCTTTGTGAGTGTAGTAGCCCATACCTCTGCCCTGCACTGCAGGTGTGTGTGTGTGTGTGTGTGTGTGTGTGTGTGTGTGTGTGTGTGCTGCTTTGTGAGTGTACGTAGTAGCCCATACCTCTGCCCTGCACTGCAGGTGTGCTGTTCTACTGCATCTCCCCCACCAAGCGTCACATGCGCTGCCTGCAGACGGTCCTCAGTGGCAAGGCCAACGTCAACAACGTCTCGGCCTCGGGGAAGCATGTGTTCGTGCTGGCCTGTGAGCACGCTCAGGACTGCGAGAACATGTGCATCAGCATCCTCGAGAGAGGAGCCAATCAGAACGCAACCGATGAGGTCACACAGCCTTTAACTCTACACCCTGAGCTCACAGCAGAGAACAGTGCTAGGAATGGTCATATATGAGTAATCCTTCCGTTTAAACACAGTCCTCCTAATTAGGATATTCTCTGTAGTGTCTTCAGTAATATTTTTACAGTTATTTCTCAGTTCAGTCCAGTATTACAAGTGGTCATGTACAAAATGTCAGTGGTGTAGTCTAGGTGATACCCAGTATACCCACTTAAAAAGCATCACCATCTGAATATACCCACTTAAAATAGACAAGGATTAACATTTGGGGTTGATCACAGTATATCCACTACAGCCAACTACTACATCACAGTATACCCACTACAGCTAACTAGACTACACCACTGCAAAATGTACTTTTACTTGTCAATTTTTCCAACCATTTAGTGGACAATGCATGCCTCATTCCCTTGTAATTCGATTGTTAAGTGAATAAGAGCTTCTGTTTATCACAATAAGTTTCGGTTTCGTCTTCCCCTCTCGTCGTTGATTGGCCTGACATTTTTCTTGTCTGAGGGGAAACGGTTATGAATTATGGTGTTCCACACTACATCTCCCTGAAAGAAGATCTAGGTGGGCGAGGCCAGGCTAATTCCGTGCAGCCTTTAAGAAAATGGCCATCCTACTACTCACTTGGTGCCTCAACCTGATAAAATCCTATTTTCCCAGAAGCCTGGACCTTACCCAACCCCTTACCCAACCCTTACCCAACCCTTTACCCAACCCTTTACCCAACCCCTTACCCAACCCCTTACCCAACCCTTTACCCAACCCCTTACCCAACCCTTACCCAACCCTTTACCCAACCCCTTACCCAACCCCTTACCCAACCCCTTACCCAATAGGCCTGCAGTATTACTCTGTTAAAGTTGAGCGATGTTGTTTTACTCTCACTAAAACAGAGGTGATGGTGACAAGGTTTACAAGTTGCAAAAACCGGCTGGCTGCACTAGTAAACATTTTTTTTGACCAAAAAGCTGTTGGGCCCGTGACGTCAGACGTAACAACCTAATAACACTAATTCTCTGGTAATGGTAATGTAATGTGCTAAATTAAAGGAAACGTACATTTCAGTCTGTTCTTATTTTAATGCCCTGTCACACTTCTATTTTTATGTTATGTGCTGTGTTCTTTGTTTTCTTATTTTGTTGTTGTTGTTGTTTGTGCTGCTGTGAAGCTCAGTAATATCTACCACATTGAGCTGGAGTTGGTTTGCTACCTTTCTGTGTGTTAACAGGCCACGGGCCTCTCAGCACTGATGGAGGCATCCAGGGCAGGAGCCATCGAGTTAGTGAGGGCCATCCTATGCAGGGGAGGCAACCCCAACATGCTGGACAAGAAGAAGATGAACGCTGCCCATTTCGCAGCTGAGGGAGGCTACTTGGATGTAGGTCTCAGTTGATAAAGTGAGAGTTAACTGGTATTATTAAGCTGAAGCTTTTATCCATAGTGGTGGGTTTGGGAATCGAACCTGGGACGACCAATTGTCAGGCGGTGTGGTGATCTCTTTTTGATGTTTGATCTTGTTAATTGTAGCAATCCCTTTGTGTAAGTTTTAACCCTTAAATGTATACGGTCACACCGCTGTGACGGGAATGTTGGAAAATGAATGTTCTAAACAATATCTGGGTTCATTGAATTCAACATAGAATTTTAGATCCTAGAATTGTTGCGGAACAGAATCATATGTTAAAATGATCAAAAACCCACACCTTGCCATGACATAAGCATCTCTGGGTGATCCTGTGGTCCTGATGCTGTTGTATGGTCTCTTCCTGATGCTGTTGTATGGTCTCTTCCTGATGCTGTTGTATGGTCTCTTCCTGATGCTGTTGTATGGTCTCTTCCTGATGCTGTTGTATGGTCTCTTCCAGATTCTGCAGCTCCTGTCTGCACACTCTGCTAATTTCGCTGCGGCTGCAGTGGATGGGAACACACCTCTGCATTTGGCTGCTGCAGGTGGCTTTGCAGAGTGCTGTCGCTTCCTCTGTCAGCGTGGTAAGTTAGTCAACCAGGTACCCAGTATGGCATGCTGTTTTACATCCAGGCTAATGTCTCTTTGTCGGCCATGTTATGTTGGGGCAGCCGTGGCCTACTGGTTAGGGGTTCGGGCTTGTAACCGAAGGGTTGCCGGTTCGATCCCCGACCCAGTAGGAAAAATTTGGGCTAACCCCTCACTGCTCCCCGAGCACCGCTGTAGCAGGCAGCTCACTGCTCCAGGTTAGTGTGTGCTTCACCTCACTGTGTGTGTGCTGTGTGTGTTTCACTAATTCACGGATTGGGATAAATGCAGACACCAAATTTCCCTCACAGGATCAAAAGAGTATATATATACTTATACTTATGTGTACTAACTGAGGGACTTGACTCCATTTGTTTGGTGAGTTGTGGACAGTGCGAGATACAGATAGGTTTATATTCTGTAAAATATAGATTTAGATTCAACTTAAGGTGAAAGTTGGAGTATGGGCAGTCAGTTGAGAGGTCTTTTTACAGGCCTTTCAGAGTTAATGTTGATTTGACCTGTATGTTGAAAGTTCGTTAAACAGTAATTCAATTGTTACTAATTTTACTTATTCACTTATTTATTCAGGAGCATTAAAGTGAAATATACCGTATCTGTGTGTTGACTTTGAACCTGGTGTGTTTGTTTGAGGCGCCAACCCCAAACTGAAGAATGAGGAGGGTCTAGTCCCAAAGCAGATGGCCAAAGATAAGGCTGCGGTGAAGGAACTCAAGAAGGCTGAGCGACTCTTCACAAAGCTGTCCAAGCCTGGCACCGTGAACCCAAACGAGCTGTGGGCCCTGACTCTGCACGATTGGTCCTTCGAGCATGAGGCTGCCCTACGCACCAGCTTCGAGGCTGCTGAGAACGCGGAGGATTCCGTGGTCACCGTCACCAAGGCTAACTTCCTGTCCGTCCTGCGCGAACATCAAGCGCCGGTTGATGACGAACAGCTGCAGAAGATTGCGGTGGAACACGATTCAAAGCGGGAGGGTCTGATTGACCTGGACGAGTTCTTCAAAGGTCTGAAGTACCTGCAGAAGCCGTACGTGCTGTCCTCATACGGACCCAAGAAGAAGAAGGGCGGG
>NW_027468680.1:6155440-6167940 GCF_046254945.1 Alosa pseudoharengus
ATACAGTACATCTCACTGGTTCAATGCAACACAGGCATTATTGCACTAGCAATATAGTGTTATCTTCCACGCTTGTTGATGGGGTGAAGATACAGGACATTGGATGTTTGGTTGGTTTTAATATCTGATTTGAAAAGAGGAGGAAACTGGCTGTGCCTTCAGAGGTGAGGGCGTTCTCTGGCAGAGAGTAGAAATTAATTTGCCACCGAAATAATGAATAGTGTCAAAATCCCATGATCGTGACATATAGTGCCTATAAAAAGTATTCACACCCCTTGGATATTTCCACTTTTACTGCTTTTATAAATGGAATTTTGTTCAATTTAATTTGACCTTTTTTACAATAATTTACAAAAATCCCCTCTTTAATGTTTTTAAATAATTAACATTACTTTGTAGAAATTTGCTTTCACTTTGACATTAAACAGGGAATACTTTTTATAGGCACTATATTTCATTATTCCCCTCTGTACTTTTTCTCACTAATCACCTAACATAGGATCCCAGATCTGTGGAGGCTCACCAATCACCTAACATAGGATCCCAGATCTGTGGAGGCTCACCAATCCCCTAATGTAGGATCCCAAATATGTGGAGTCTCACCAATCACCATAGGATCCCAGATCTGTGGAGTCTCACCAATCCCCTAATGTAGGATCCCAGATCTGTGGAGCGTCCTATGTGGCCCTGTTCCCGCTGATACTTAGCTCAGCCTCAGTTTAAAATGGCCCTCCTGCTCTCCATCATCTCAGCATCACAACAAGCAACAGGGCTCTGATAATTAGTCTGAGTGGACCCTCATGACCCTTTCTTTTCAAGACCTGGGGCTTCCCCTTTGTCAGAGGCAGAGGCCAATTAGATAGCCCCTCCTCTGTGTGGCCCGCACAACAGCGCCCGCTGATGCTCTGACAAACGTCATGCTTTTTATAATAAGCTGTCATGTCATTGTCTCACACCGGTCTTTATATGGCAAGGAGAATTTGCTTTCTCTCTGTAGCCCTCACACACACACACTGCACACACACACACACACACGCACACACACACACACACACACACACACACACACACACAGAAAAGGAGAAAAGGAAGTGGAGTTGGCTAAGGAGGTGGGCAACACACTGGTTTGTTGTCCTGTACGAATCCTTTTACCCAAATAAGAGCTATTGATCCAGACTGCTTATCTGAGAGGCTGGCTGTCTGTCTCAGTGGTAGGAGTGTGATTATCTGTGTGATACCACCTCAGATGGAGATCAGAGGACAGACATTATTGCACAACAGAACACTGGATTACAGGCAAAGAAAACACAAATAGCCATTACAATGGCTTCCTGTATTTAACCTTAAAAGTACAATGAAATGATTGGTGAATTAATTGGTGTCTTTGACTAGCTATGCTACCACACCAATATAACAATCATGATTCTTTTAAGAGAAAATAGACTCAAGATCATCAAAACAACGATTCTTAGGTCAAGGTTTTGACCTTTGTTGACTCCAGGCAACCGAATGGCAAAATGTATGACTCCATGTCCAAAACGTATTATTGATTATAACTGGTCCTGGTCGGACACTGCGTATTACATCTACATTCACTGCATGGCACGGAGATTGCATGAGGACAATTTTGCCACGCCCTCCATTAAGGAGCCGCGACGTCACGTTCGGTGGCCATCTTTGTTGAAGGCGAACCTTTTCACTTGCCATCGTAGAGTGTCATTGGAAAGGCAACCCATCCAGAGCTAACCGTGTGGTCCTTCTGGAGCAACTTTACGGAGCGGCAAGAAAGGGAGCCTACAGAATTCCATCGGAAGGTGGTCCACTAAAACTAAGGTTTGTGTTTATTTGATTGTTCTCGATGTTTCGATTTATAGTCTGCTTAAAATCTATAGACTCTGTATTGGTTTTAGTTAAACTTTTGTTATTTGTTTTTCGAATTCACTTTGAGGCGTCGTTTAAACCTTTCTGGCAAAAAGTGAACGTCGAAGTTGAACTTGTGAGGACTTGTATTGGGAGATCTACAAGCGATGTGCCATCGTTGAACTAAAGGATTATCTTTAGCCTATGTTGCAAGTTGTTTGGCCAAATAGCCAAGGAGAGAAAAGCTTCTATTGTCGACTATTAGCGGAGACGCCGATACCTCTCAATGCCTGTTGCAATGAAAATCCTCGCCTGGTGTGGGCGTTTGCATTGATTTTGAGTACCTTGGACAGCGCTCCCGTGCTTAGGTCCTATTCTGAGAAGACACTCAATAACCACTGAAGCAACTCTACTTTTTATTGAGCCGGTCTGGTCGATGGCCGTTACAGGTCTTATGTTTTTTTTGTGTGTTAAAGGTCTTTTGTTAACCAGAGAGACATGGAATTTTGTTTATTTCAGTGATACAAGGTCAAATTGTATCGGAGAATCTTTTGTTTGAAACTGCGTCTTGTATTGTTGGCAAGGGGAGTTTGTCCATTGGTTATGAATTGTAAAGCAAGCATAGGCTACTCTCATGCGAAGGGACTAAGGAGCGAAGCAAACTACCGACGAGATCGCATAAATGCATTCATCATGATATGTTGTTTACCAACAGATTACGCATATTGCCTATCATTTTATTCTTCCCTCTTACACTTTCTGTTAAACTTAGGCCTACCACATATTTTCTTTTGAAAGAAACACTTCAACTGTCCAACCCTGTCCACGCTTTGCCCTTCTCGGGGACAACGTCGACACAAGCCAATAATGTTTAGTAAGCTGTACATTTGGCTTAATGAAATTGGTTTGCTTTTTTATTCTGAAACTGTGAGTCGCCCCTATGGCCAATGGCCAATTCTGATGGAGCTGTCAAGGTGTATATATATCAGATGTGAAGTTTTTGTCGTCTAGGCCTATTACAGAGTTACTGCACTGTAAATGCTTATACAAGTGTAATAGCGGTGGCTATAGTGTTTGGAAGCCCTCCAAGACATTCTCTTTAACAACTAGGCCTACTCCGTGCCAAAGAACCGTTTACACCTTTGAATATACACAGTACCAAGAGAGACAACACTAAAGTCTGTAAAGTAGGACATTATTTAATATTGTTTGCGTTTCTTTACGTGTTGTTTGTGCACACCGTCTGTTGGCTTTCATTTTGTTTTTTGCACTCTTTAATGCGGATTATGCCGGTTTTATTCCCCGACCTCTCTCGAACAATCTCCCGGGGTTCCTGTGTGGAACTTTCAGTGTATTGCGCGCCGAATAACGCTTCATCTGAAATCAGCTCAAATGACCTACCTGACATTTCTCCTTTAGCATGGAGAAGGATGTTACTGATATAGTGTTTTTGTTTGTTTGTTTGTTTGTTTTGGTGGTGTAAATAGAAACAGCTCCATGTTGTCCTGTCTGTGTGGCTGAGGACACAGTAGGTGAGGTACAAGCACAGCGAGACGGCTCTGGCTCTGGTTCAGGCAAAACTGGCCACACCCTCCTCATCAGAAGGGTGCATTACTCTCTTAGTTAATGGATTCCATCCTACAGCACACCCACTCAGTTTCACCACCCTTTCCCATACAGACTTTTACATTCATTCATTGATTAATTAAGCTTTTTTTTTATAAACCATATAAGTTTTTTATATAAATATATACATAATCTTTGAAATGGGAAGGATGGGACACCACAGTGTGTGGAAGAGAAACTGGGGGAGGAAATTGTGGACACCACAGTGTGTGGAAGAGAAACTGGGGGAGGAAATTGTGGCCCGACATACAGTACAGCGTGTGCCTCAGGGTGGGGTTATTGTCATGGCGATCTCAAGACAGCGAAGGTCAGCGTGTTCAGATTTCACTGGATGTCAAGCAACGCAAATGGAATTTATAATGACGACTTGCAGGGAAGCGCATCCTTCCTGTAGTTTGATATGTGTGTGGAAGGAGCTTTTTACCTCCTTTTTACCTCCTTTCTGTTTTCTCCTCCTTTATCTCCCACCTTTTATGAAATACTGAGCCATTGCATTTTTGCTGATGTCAAGCATGTTATCAAGATATCAGTGACTGTCTAAGAACTCATATCTCTATAGTGATTGTGGGGGAAGAGTCTTTTTATTGGTCGAGAATATATGTTGTCAAGATTTTATACGGCATGCATAAATGGCAACATCTAACGTATATATACTGATAATAGAGAAGGGGGAGGGAGAGAGAGGCAGAAAGAGGGCATATATATATATATATATATAGAGAGAGAGAGAGAGAGAGAGAGAGATAAATAGTGCATGTAAATGTGTACACAATACACGTGTGTTCATACGTGTTTGTGCATGTTTGTGCATGTTTGCTGCTAATCTACACACAGCATGCCAATGTGGACCTCTCCTCTCCTCCACGGTTTGCTGTAACAGTATCAATTGGCCATGCGTAGGCTTGCACTCTCCCCTGAACACCTCAGGCTCGTTTGGCTGCTGTCTTATCTGAGGAAGAGAACGAGGCAGGGGCTCAAACCACCTTTTCCCCCTCCAACCTCACTGGACGTAGATGTGTGCGTGTGTGTGTGTGTGTGTGTGTGTGTGTGTCTGTGTGTTCGCGCATGTGCGTAAGTTACGCAAGTGGGCACAGGCCGGGCTGGTAATGGACGGCCTTGTCCAGGCGAGGCGAGGCGAGGCCTACTCCAGCAGATTAGTAGAGTGGGCTTTATCCCCTCCTGAATGGGACACGTTGGTTTTAACAGCCTAATCCCCTCTGGTAGAGATGATTGCTTTGAATCTCCTGAACGCAGCCATGCCATCCAACTGGTGCACTGACACAAATTTGCCCTCTTATATAATCTGTAAATATATATGAATGTATGAAAATATATATATATATATATATATATATATATATATACACTGTGATGCACTGATTGAATGTTGAGAGTTTACATGCAATGGACAAACATGGCCATATTCATTTTCAATGGGCTCAGTGCACTCTGGATGAATTTTTTTAAAACTTTTTTTTAAAAGTCAAATATCTATCAAAGCGCATTATTTGATGAGTATCCCGAGTCATCAACTGAATGGATGATCCATATTTTAACATGTATTCTTGCTGTCCTTATAGATTAGTTGGTGTGTATTTTCTTGCAGTCAGTGTACTGTATGTGCATGTAAATTGCTTTTCTTTTTTCTTTATACGACAGTGAATAATCACTACCCCGTATCACGCCGAATAATATAACAATGATTCACGTAGGTTGGACTAGAGAGAGAGATGTGCTTTTGCTGATAAATATGTATGTAAAAAATTAATAATATCCCTCCAATGAGCCTTTCAGAAAGATGCGTTTCTCTCTGAAATCAATATGGTATGATTTTGTTTCCAGGGAGAAGTGTCTCTGACTCTGAGCTGCATTGATCCCAGACGACAAAGTCACTTTGGTTTAAATGTGCACGTTTAAATGCCTGTTTTATGGAATAATTGCACGAAGACAGTCGACTCAAAAGCATGTGCCATCAGCCATGGCAGCTGGATCTTTTACAATGTCACTCAAATCAATGAGGAGTTGGCCAAATCTATTTACGGTCCGCAGCGGAATCCATACAATGACATTGCTGGTGGATGACAACACAAGTGTCTCTCCTTTGCCTTCTGGGCTTGTTCCCATGCCTTTCTGTGCCTCCCTGCCTCCCTATAGCAACCTGTCGTGGCCTATTTCACGCTTGCTGAGACTCCAGGAGTGTTTGCACTTTTGTTTCGCTAGAGAGCTTCAAATATTTAGAAGCTAGACAGACTGTTGGTGTTGCTTGTGGGTTATGAAATCCAACACAGGAGCAAATCAGAGTCAGAAAATGGCAGCTGATGTTGACCTACATACAACCGTCACAAGGTGCAGCTCACTGTAGTGACGCTCTCTCTCTCTCTCTTTCGTGATATATTTTATTAGGTTATAAATACCCATAAAGCAACTCCCTGGTTACTTTGTATAATTAACAGCTTCAACTTATTGGACAACTCGCTTTGATGATAAAGACACACATGCTTTGTAATATTGATAAACACATGAATTGCATTTAGTAAATTAATTAAATGAAGGATAACTTAAGGTGATATAAAATCAACAAAGAAATATATTTCATCTGGGTAAGGAAGGTTTTCTTAGGCTCTGCAATTAAACGTAATGAAATGAAATGAAATGAAACATTTAAGATAGTTTTTACCCTTGAGTAAATGAGGTATGCATTGCTTATGGATGGCTTGACCCTTCCCAATATAGAATCATAAATTATATGCAGCCATGAATTATTCAGGAGAGTGAGATTGCCACAGGGTAGCAGAGGTGAACCCTGCGCGACCTACCCAGGTGACCATAGGTCACTGCCACCCCTCGCTCACAGCCTGTGGCAAGAGCAAAAGTAGAAATTGGATGTTTGCACAGGCATATGGCGACTCTGCCCATTGCATACACACACACACACACATAGCCTACAAACACTACACACACACACACACATGCTACAAATAAACACATGCATACACACACACACACACACACGCTACAAATAAACACATGCACACACACAAACACACACCACACACACACACAAACATGCATGAATACACACACGATTACACTAAACACAAACACACACACACACACACACACACACACACACACACACACACTCACACACACACACACAAACACACACACACACACACACACACACACACACACACACACACACACTCACACTCACACACACACACACACACACTCACACTCACACACACACACACATACCCCCCAGGACAGGATGTGGACAGTCGTGCGAGGGTCAGCCCTCTGTGGAGTGCGCTCTGCTTTGCTCTGCTGTGCTGTGCAGTGCTGAAGGAGAGTTTCCTCTGATCCAGGGATCAGGGCTCTAATGGAGCTAAGCCTGTGGGCGGCTTGGTCGGAGAAATAACCTCAGGCTTTATGGCCGTCTGTGGCCAGATGGCCAGGCCCAACCTTCAAGCATGAAATCCATATATTTAAATACAGAAAGCACAACTGCCCCGGACTAGATGGCAGAAATGCTGCAGAGTCTATTACAGTTTTTCTCGATCGTTTTGATACTGAATACTTGATACTGTGTCAACTGTGACATCACGTTCTAAAAACAGTTAACACCCGTGTCTGAACAAAAGCACTCTGGACAAAATGACACATTTTGCTTGCAAAAGGCTGTTACTCTCTCAAAACACTTAAAACATGCAGCAAAAGCAAATCTTGCCTTCAAACACTACAACTTGTTGCCAATTCAAAAACAGTCTTTAATCAATCATTACACACTTGACAACAAAATACAAAATCTAGTTCTCAAAATGAGCATTTTTGCTATGTCTGTTCCATTACTTTCTCATTTTTCTGGTATCAGAAAAAAACTGTGAAAAGACAAAATGTACTGAATAAAAAAATAATTTATTCATTCCTCCCAAGATGTAACTGTCATTGACATGTAAGACATACAGCAAAACACTATAGCAAGATACTATACATTTCCTTGAACTACAACTTTCATCGAAATAAACCTACAGTAAAGACCTTTTGTACGGTTTTCTCCACCAAATAGGCAATAGAATACTTTGTCAAATGTGCATTAGATCCATACTTGCAAATAGCAACACCGAACGGACATCTATTATGTATAATGAATGATTGCTGATTGAAGAATTGTGCAAAGGAGTTTCACACAGGTGTATCAGAGATTCAGACTTATGCATGGAATTTATACCACCTGTGAAAAGATGTTTTCCTTTTGTTTAGCATGGGAAAACCAATAGAGTTTAGGGCTTTTGAATGACACCTGTGTTAACTGTTTTGCAAAAGGGTGTGAGAAATGTGTGAACCCAATCAAAATGTGTGAACACATTCGCAAGAGATGACTTCTGCTGTGCAAAGAATGTAGTCATGAAGATCAAGTGGGTTCCAGTTTACTTAAGCAGGTAAAAGCAATCGAGAAAAACTGTAAAGGAAGAGGGTTTTTGTAAACACGTTCACACGTAGTTTCCAATTAAAGGACAACTCAGATCTAAGAAAAACCTAGGGTCTATTTTTGGATGATAGCGAATGTAACGTTTTGTTGGGAACCAAATGTATGTTAATAGGAGTAGTTTTGAGTAAGACTGGAATGCATTTACAAGGAAATAGCATATAGCGATAGCCTTTGGGGGCAAGCCTGTTACTTCAAAGTAAATTGCTATTTTGAGCCTTGCTGCACAAACTACTGTCAATGGAGGCAAAAGAAGGATAGTTTGGTAATCGATATGTATGGCCTTTCTTCTCAAAAGATGGTGGTGACCAGTATAATAGTAAGGTCATGTAACATTGTTTTGGTCCCAAACAAATGTTTACACTTGTTATCATCCAAAAATAGACCCTAGTATAGAGTGTAGAGAACACTATATGGTTGTGTGTCCTTTTGAGGAAAATAGCCCAGGTCACATACTGGTACTGCTTCAGATAACATGCTTGTACTGCTGTGTGCATCTTCCTCAAAAGTATGCATTCTTTTGAGGAAGATGCCCGAGTCACTTAACATTCTGGTGTTTTCAGCAGGAAAAGCAGCATCGAGTGGGTCTTTATAAAGGAGTCTTCAGATTTGTATCCTCCAGTAATGCAATATGATGATGACATATTGAGGAGGACACAAAACCTACAGGGTTTTTTGGGGCGGTTGGGGGGGTGGGTGGGGTGTTCCAGTCTTTATTGTCTCTGAGGGGGGCAATGAAAGGCGCACCATGTGGCATCCTTGTTCACCTCAGCCCCTCCACCCTCTCCACCCCCCACCTCCTCTCCTCCCTCAGAGCAGAGCGCGGCCTTCGTACACACACACGGCACATCTGTGCTGGCACCGAGCGCTCCCTGACACAGATAGAGTGTTGCATCCATAATGGTGACCTCATCCTTTCTGGTGAATAATGGATCTTTCCAGACGCAGGAGCAAGGCGGGCTGGGGTTGTGATGTGAACTCTGAAAATGCACTTGACTCCGTCTGGAAAAAGAAGTCGCTTTAATCATCTTGCTGCTTGTTTTTTTTTTTTTTTTTTTTTTGGGGGGGGGGGGGTTGCATCTGTTTCTCTATTGGAAATGTATTTTCTTTCAAAACACAAGTGGCATATTCACCCCTGTGCAGGGAACATTGCTAAAGGCTAAACATCCATACAACCAGTACACAGTGGCCACAGCAGAGAACAAAGTACAACAGCGTCTCGCCAAGATTGGTTCAGAATAAGATTGTTGGCCCTCAATTTAATCATAGCTGTAGTAAGTGTATTTTGTGATGTAGCCAAATGGAGATTGGGTTCAGATTGTCTTACCCAGTGTCCTACTTTTCTGTATAGTGTGCTGTGTCCAAAGTAAATAGCTTTCTTTGATTGATTGCTGTGTCACATTTCCCTAATAGAAGTATTTCATCACTGACAGCTGATGACGTACTGTAGCCTAAATAAAAGGCCTCCTTTGACTAAAGCTTCCTAGTCAGGATCAGTCTCAGCAATTTTCTACAGATTGGAGTTTGTCTAAATGACTTACTAGAGTGTAACGAGAGAAGGTAAAAGCGGAGGGAGAGGCACAAACTTTAGTAATCAAGTATCTTTGGTATGGAAATATGGACTGAACATTCTAAATGTCACTCTTGAGTCTGGTGTGACATTCAGTACAGGGCAAAACTGACAAATGACAACCGCAAGTCAAAGGATTATTAATGACAGTCTGACGCGAGCACCCTAAATGATCCTCTAGAATTCCATTAAGTGTAATGAATTAATTGATTAGATCCAATTTGTGGTAATTTACAGTAATTTGGTGAAACATCTTTCACCTCTAGCTCTAAAGAGTGTGTTTGTGAGGTGGGAGTGTGGATCTCTACTGCGTCTCCTCCTCATGTCCTTGAGCTGTGCTGGAGTCACTCGTGTGTGTGTGTCTCACCTGCACATGTCTCCCTGTCAGGGCACATCAGTGTGGTGGTCTGGCAGCGTGGTACTGTAGCTTCTTAGGCAGCAGGATCTGTCATCTGGATGCCCGCCACTTGCTCACCTTTGAACCATCCAGCACATCACAGCATAGCACACGTCACACAGCACGTACAACACAACACAGCACAATACACAATACAGCACAGCACAGCACAATACAGCACAATACAGCACAATACAGCACAGCACAGCACAATACAGCACAGCACAACACACAGCATGTACAGTATGTACAGCACATACAGCAGACCATCTCCTCTCCTCTCTTTACCTCTGCTCACCTCTCCTCTCTTCTCCTCTCCTCTTTTCTCCTCACCTCTCCTCTCTTCTCCTCTCTTCTCCTCTCCTCTTTTCTCCTCTCTTCTCCTCTTTTCTCCTCACCTCTCCTCTCTTCTCCTCTCCTCTCCTCTCCTCTTTTCTCCTCACCTCTCCTCTCTTCTCCTCTCTTCTCCTCTCCTCTTTTCTCCTCTCTTCTCCTCTTTTCTCCTCACCTCTCCTCTCTTCTCCTCTCCTCTCCTTTTCTCCTCTCTTCTCCTCTTTTCTCCTCACCTCTCCTCTCTTTTCCTCTCCTCTCCTCACCTCTCCTCTTTTCTCCTCACCTCTCCTCTTCTCTTTTCTCCTCTACTCTCTTCACCTCTCCTCTCCTCTTTTCTCCTCACCTCTACTCTCTTCACCTCTCCTCTCTTCACCTCTCCTCACCTCTCCTCTCCTCTTTTCCCCTCACCTCTCCTCTCTTCTCCTTTTTTCCCCTGTCCCCTCTTCTTCTCCTCTCTTCTCTTTTCCTCTCCTCTCCTCTCCTCTCCTCTCCTCACCCATCACGCGTCCACTCTACAACATTACATCACGCCCTAGTTTCCCTGCTCACATGGATGAGAGCAGGCTGGTCGGTAGGGGAGGCTTCAAGCCACTGATTAAGTGTTGTTTATTCTGATTCCTGCTGTTCTACAGAGCTCTTTATATAAGGGTGCTGATTTGGTGATCAAAGGAATCAGTGCTAGTCACACCGTGGGGCCTTGGTGACTTGTGGACTGTGGAATGTGTGGCTTGGTTGGGGTTTGGTTGGGGTTTGGTTGGGGTTTGGACACCATGCTCATCTTAATACCCATCTTCAGTAGGTATTGACCATCAGCCTGCTTTTGCATCCCTGTGGAACTGCAAAGGTAGCGCTGAAAGAATCAGTGAATACTCGCTGTGTTGACCTTCGTCTCATATACTGTATGTATTTACTGTCAAAGAAAGTCTTGGTCTTTGACCTGATTCAATAAACATTAGAGATGGTGGTAGTGTAGATGATAGAGTCATCTGCCAGGAGGCTTGTGTGTGTATACGTACACGTGCGTAAGAGTGTGTGTGTGTGTGTGTGTGTGTGTGTGTGTGTGTGTGTGTGTGTGTGTGTATACGTGCACGTGCGTAAGAGTGTGTGTGTGTGTGTGTGTGTGTGTGTGTGTGTGTGTATACGTGCACGTGCGTAAGAGTGTGTGTGTGTGTGTGTGTGTGTGTGTATACGTGCACGTGCGTAAGAGTGTGTGTGTGTGTGTGTGTGTGTGTGTGTGTGTGTGTGTGTGTGTATACGTGCACGTGCGTAAGAGTGTGTGTGTGTGTGTGTGTGTGTGTGTGTGTGTGTGTGTGTATACGTGCACGTTCGTAAGAGTGTGTGTGTGTGTGTGTGTGTGTGTGTGTGTGTGTGTGTGTGTGTATACGTGCACGTTCGTAAGAGTGTGTGTGTGTGTGTGTGTGTGTGTGTGTGTGTGTGTGTGTGTGTGTGTGTGTGTGACAGTCACGTCCCGGTGAGGTAGAGTGCCATGAAGACACCTGACTCTGCTTGTCACCCTTGTCCTGCTGCTGTTGATGTTGCTGTAATCTGGCTGGGCCTGCCAACACAGGAAGAGGCCAGGTGGTGAGTGGCAGTGTGTGTGTGTGTGTGTGTGTGTGTGTGTGTGTGTTTATGTATGTGTGTGCGTGGGGGTGGGGAAGGGTGTGTGTGTGTATGTGGCGAGTGAACTCAGGGAGATTTACTGTGCAGACAGGGAGGGGGTGATGGAGAGAGAAAATAAGAGAAGCAGAGAGAGAAAGGGAAGGAGGGAGTGAGAAAGAAAGAGACGTAGGAAGAGAGAGAGAGAGAGAGACTGTACTCACTGAAAGCTAAAAGAGTGATCTGCTCAAAGGTCGGCCATGTCCATGTCGCGGGTAGGGCTCAGGTCCCAGAGTGCTGAGGTCCCAGAGTACGCGCTGACTTAAAGGGTCCGGCCTCGGGCAGAGACCTGACTGATCCCCCCCCCCCCACCCCCCCACCAGTGGACGCATGCATCCCCATTGTGTCCAATACACTTACTGCACCCACCACCGACCCCCCCGGCCACAATGAGCGAGTGCCCTGGTTGAGGCTCCGTGCACGTATGTTGCATTAACGTCAACAGTGCAACAGACCGTAGACACCCCAGGAAAGCCATGCAAAGCCATTGCAATGCTCTGCTCATGTTAAATGCACTGTGCAGCAGCATCTCACAATACTGTACATGTTCTGCACAAATGCATGTA